>NC_143160.1:4861986-5161986 GCF_041381405.1 Jatropha curcas | reverse complement strand
GAAGAAGATCCCAACTTCAGTTCTCTGGGGATATTTTGCTTTTATGGCCATTGAAAGCTTGCCAGGAAACCAGTTTTGGGAGCGAATATTATTACTTTTTACTGCTCCCAGTCGGAGATACAAGTAATTTACACTTACCATTCGTAATCATGTTTCCTTTTGTTTTGAACTCCTTTATACTGAAAGCTCCTTCTTATACTTGTTTTTATACGATTTTAGTATGAACTTCATACACGTGTGTTGCCTGTAGGAAAAGAATAATATTGAAGAAATTAAAATATTTAAATTGTTTAACCATATTATGGTCTTGTGACAAAGGTAACGAGAATCTGTCTGTACATCGAACCCCTAATTTTCAGTTTTGCTGACATCCAGGGTGTTGGAGGAATGTCATGCAACTTTTATTGAGACAGTGCCCTTCAAAACAATTGCCATCTTCACCTTGTTCCAGACAGTTTACCTGCTTTTGTGCTTTGGCATAACATGGATCCCATTAGCTGGGGTCCTTTTTCCATTGTTGATTATGCTTCTGGTCCCAGTAAGGCAGTATCTGCTCCCTAAATTTTTCAAAGGAGCCCATCTTCAAGACTTGGATGCTGCAGAATATGAGGAAGCTCCTGCTGTATCTTACAACCTAACATTTGAAGTAAGTGACTTTAACTCTTTCTTCATTTTACTTAGGATTGCTTAAAGATCAAACTGGTACATAATCTGATTGATAGGATAAATTAATTAACAGGGTTATGGTTTCTGCCACATCTGTCTGAATTTTCAGGGATCCATTCTTCTAACTTTCTGACTGAATTGGATGCATTTTCATTCTGAAGTTCTGAGCTTTAATTATGTATCTGACAGGATCAGGATCCTCAACCAAGAGCATCTAATTTTGATGGGGGAGAAATACTCGATGAAATTATCACAAGAAGCCGAGGTGAGATTCGCCGTACACAAAGTCCAAAAGTGACAAGTTCAACTCCAGATTCATTGCATGATATAAAACCCGTATATAGTCCACGGATTTCACAAAGGGCATACAGTCCTCGTGTTAGTGAACTGAGAGCAGATTGGAGCCCTCAACTTACAGGGAGGGGAACTGAAATAAAGAGAACACCCAGTCCAGGACCATCTAGCCTTGGTCAAAGTACCCGTGGTTCATCTTCAAGCTTTACTACATAATTCTGGTGAGTTTAGTTGTCAATGTGCTCGAGAGGTCTTTCATAAGAGTATGTAAGCAAGTGTTATATGTTATTGGTGTGTGTTTGTATTCTTGGTTCTAACAATAGGAGGTTTGTGAGTGTGTATTGCTCTGTATCTCCCATATAGTCTGGGCAGTCACATTTATGTTAATGACAATATGTGCATTATACTATCATCTTATTGGCTGAAATCTAGATGCTTTTATTTTCATTCCGTTATTATATGTTGGTTGCAAAAGCAAAAAATGATCCAGTGCTGCAAAATAAGAGAAGCATTGAAAAAAAAAAAAAAAAAAAAAAAAATTCACTTATTTACAATGCTCAGCAAGTAACTATCACTATAATCCTATTCCAAATTGTTGAATGTAAATGAACTTCGGTATATTATGAGCAGATCTAAAACTTGAAGACAGACTGATCTTCCTGCTAACTCCTTCAATAGTGCAAATTTGGTTAAACTATCTCCTTGCTTTGAGCGTTTGCTTAGCATCAATTAATGTCATCAGACGTCTGCACAAAATGTAGTTAGCACAGCATTACTTTAATTTCCAAAAATTTGAGAATGTTGTTACCAGTTCATTTGTTGCATCTCAAATGGACTTGGCTGGCTAGCAATGTTTTCCCCTTGCCCGACGCCCCATTTTGCTTGTTTAGCTGATCGGACAGCAAGATGGAATCCATTATATTTTCCCGTCTACACTTGTTATGCATGAGATATGCATATGAAGAACTCAAAAGGAATCCTAATTTTCATGTTTCAAAGCAGAACTGAACAGAAAGTGAAATAACCATGTATGAAAGTTGAGCATGTTTGAGATTCCCATATCTTTGGCTTCTTTGTTTGCTTTCAGTTTACCGTTTCTTGTAGGATGCTTAAAATCATGTGACCTTCTCAAGTCATGCAGCGAGAGTTTGTAAAGCAGATAAGCAAAAATCCACAGCAGTCATCTTGCAGCACCAGAATTGAACTGGTTCGTACAATGTATCCCTGTCTTATCACTAACCTTTTTACAGGCAGTCCTTTTCCTGTTAAAAGCTTCTTCAGGGAAGTAGTTGTTTTGACAAGTGACATGGATGGCATTCATCTCATGCTTCCACTAATTGTTCTAGGATGTGAGTGGGAATCTCTTCTGGTAAATATCACGATTAGGGGGAGCAATCCACTTTTGCTTTATATGTACTTGCACTGTTCACCAGTTTCCAACTAATATCATTTTATAAACTTGGATTTAATCATTTCTATCTTATTGCTTAAGTGAACATTTTATATATCTAGTTTTTTTCTATAGCTTTTTGCATGCACAAATTTAACGCTTTTGAGGAATGACGTCTGCTGAACTTATACATGAGAACAGATGGATAGCAAAAAATAAAATTTCACAATCAGAGGATATGCAGAAAGTTGACAGACTTAAAAAAATGCACTCAACAGTCCATTAAACCTTAAATTCCATGTACTTAAACTAGCCAGCATTTGAGCTCGAAAAAAATAATCTGTTAAGTGATATGTCATAGGTCATCATATCTTACCTACCTTCTTTTCCTGGTCCTCTCTTTTTAATATACTTACATTGATAGAAAGTAGTAAATCAACAATTTAGTGATGGTTATAATGAAAAAGTAGGTTCTATCCTTTTCACTTTGTATACTATAGTTGCTGACATCTTGATTTATGGTTAGAACATTGCCAGTATCTATTTGAGTGGCACCATATTTTTAATACTCATGTTTATATGTGCTTTTCTAGTCACTTTCTTGGACACATCAGCCCAGGTCATTCAAAAAGATGTGAAGAGGATTGCCTTGGATTCACCAACTGAAATTGTCAATAAATTAGGATGCACATGCTAGTGCCAAGCTTACAATTTCCTCCACTACCTCTACTTCAGGAGGCAGAGGACCCAAAAGGGGTTTTGTTTAATCTTGAAATATTGCTCACCCTTTGACTACATAACTCATGTTATTAATAGACATTGATGAGTGATAACCACTTGCTGCCTCTTTTCTCAACTTGATTCATATACTGTCTGAAGAAAGATCCGATCTTTCTTTTTAGTTAATTTGGAATTAATTAATGGATGGATTTCATATCCATATCAAAATTTGCACTTATTTAATCTTAAGAAAGCCATTGAAAACTCTTAAGTGGAAGTAGATGGTTTCTATTGGTCTGAAATATATATATATTTTTATTCTTTTTTCGAGAATCTGAATTAGGTTTTGATAGTGCCCTTTTGTTTGTAAAAGGAAAAAGTTCTGCCTGCAAAACTGTTCTTTTTTTTCCTTCATCCTGATATAAAGCTTCATAGGTTTATCGTGTATTTTTAATTATGCCTTTCATTTCATATTTCATTAATAATTATGCCTCGATTTAAAATAAAATGTGAAAGTATAAGATTATTATTAAATCCTACAAAGTTATTTCGTTTTGATAAAATACATTGTTATTACGGAAATGTGAAATTATAATGTCATAATTGAATTCTCACAGCACATTTTACCGGGTTGAAGGCTTCAACATTTTTTGAGAAAACCATTTACCATGATAGTTTTGCATGCAAGGTTTTTTTTTTTTTTTAAATCTTTTTATCACTATACAGGTGGGAATTGCAGCAATCAATAACCAAGATTGTGCAGTCATGACAATTACATCAAAGTTTAAATTACATTTCTAATAGCTTGTGCTTAATGCTAGTATTAATCATTCCAAATTTATCCCATATTAATTAAAATTCTATTATGTTAAAAAAAAAACTATAAATACATTAAAAATAATACTTCTCAATGCAGTAGCGGACCTGAAAAATATCCTTAAAATCAGTCATTATGTTCATTAAAAATGGTTAAATAATTATAAATAGTAAAGAAAGTGTCAATTCTATTTATTGATTTGAGTTTATCATTCTACCAATGCTCTACGTCTACGATAAGGAAAATAAAATAAAACAAAATATTATACAATGTACGGGACAAATGATAAAACGGTGCGCTTAGAGAGAAAAAAACGAACGGTGAAAAAATGTCCGGGCCGTGGGCCTAAAAACCGTGCGTTGAAGAAACGCCACCAACCAACCAGCGAAAGCATTGGACAGAGCTAGCGAATCAATTGCTAAACTAAACAGCTTTGCTTGCATGGAAGGCAATTGCCTTAGATAATCATAATCCGGGGATTGGTTCCAGATCAGTTCCCCTCCAATAATCAACCGCTTTGAAGATCCATTCTTGCTGATCTCTGTCATCTGTTGACTAGCACAAACAAGAACCGGAGTGCTAAAAGCATAGAAAATGAGGCCACTGATCGTGTTATTTGGAGATTCAATAACAGAGCAGTCTTTTGGATCAGGTGGTTGGGGTGCTGCTCTCGCTGACACTTACTCTCGCAAGGTATAATCCATGTCCAATATTCCCTTCACCATTTAGCTTTTTTCTCTTTCAATCTCGTTCCTTTTCCAGTTCTTCAGTTAACCCTTTACTTAATTTCAAATTGTCATTTATCGATCTTGATTGAGTTATTTTTTTTATAGTAACAGGCTGATGTGTTAGTTCGTGGCTATGGTGGTTACAATACTAGATGGGCTTTGTTTTTGTTGCATCACCTTTTCCCTATTGTGAGTTCCTTGAATCTTGTATTTATTTAAAAATTTTATAACTTTTCAGTCCAATGTTGTTTTTGGAATTATAAGTGGGTTTATTTGTTTACTGGCATTGACTTTGATAGGGTTCTATAAAACCTCCAGTTGCTGTCACAATATTCTTCGGGGCTAATGATGCAGCTCTAAAAGGGAGAACCAGTGAGAGGCAACATGTTCCTGTGGATGAATATAAGGAGAATCTAAGGAAAATTGTCCTGCATTTGAAGGTTTTCTTTAGTTCTTGGGAGTTCTATAAATCTAATGCTATCCTTGATTTTAACTTATCTTATACTAATATGTTTACCATCCCGTGATTTATAAGGTTGCAATAAAATGCAGTGAAAAATAAAGCAGTATAATATTAGCTGATTGAGAATGTATTCTATGGATTGCTTATTTGTCGTATAACATGCTTTGTTTCCATTACCTATTTTAGCACCAAACTTGATCCACTGCCTGTTATACTCTGCCATTGTAGAATTCCCACCATCAACAGCCTTTTTAATAACTTGTTGCTATTAAATCAGCAACCAGCTTGTTGCTATCTTCAGGAGGAGAGCGTTTGGTATCTCAAAACTTGCCAGTGCTTTTGGTGCTGGCTCACCTACAGCACAGTTGATGACCTTTTTGTTTTGTGCCAAACATTTATGCAAAAAGGAAAGGCCTGATCAACCTTGGGAGCTGCATAACTATAAGTCTGAGTGTATTAGAAAATGCAAACTGCTAACGCTGAATAACAAGAATAAACATAATATTTATTTTCCATTAATATCAGGAGACATCTGGAATACATGTATAGTTGTATTGGTGAATTTGTGGACCAATATTTTTTAGTTCAACAGTTTGTTCCTAGCAACAATCCTAGTTTCTATACCTTTTACTAAGAAACAGTGATGTGCATAGGTGTGTAAGCATTCCTTCAGTGTATATAAGTAGTCATATGGTCAACCGATAGACCTATTTCTCATCTTATTTATGGAACTTCGTTGTAGGAGTGCTCGCCTACCATGTTAGTTATACTTATCACTCCACCACCAGTTGATGAAGAGGGACGCAAAGAGTATGCTAAGTAAGATGTTCTATTCTTCTTGTACTGATAGACATACATATGCACAACATATAGACAATGAAACAAAAACACAGAACATACACAGGGTGCTAAGTACTCTTTGAGTGCTCTCATTGCAAATGGTTAATACTCTTTTCCAGCTTTCAACAAAAGATATGGTGTTTAATAATTGTGTTTGTTTTCAGGACTCCACTTCAGATATTTCAGAATATGAACTTATCTAAAAAGTAGAACTGGTTTTACCTGCTTTTTGCGATTTTATATGTAGGATATTCAAGATTCTTTGTCCACAGTTTACATTATTAGTTGTCCAGATTTCCTTCGATTTTTGTTATTAAAAAAAATGAAATATGCTATAAAGTTATACACTACTGAGCAACATATCCAATAGTATAAGGCTGAGTAGGAGGGAGAGAGTGTGAGAGAAAGAAGAGGTTTTTGTTTCTGCTCCCTTCGTATTTCCTAAGTCTTGCAAGTGCTCTACCAAAACAAGTTTTTGCTGAGATAAACTCAAAGCTCGAATCTTTGTTTCTTAATATTATGAATTGGCATTGGAATAAGTATACAATCATTTTCTACAGATCTAAATATGGTGAGAAAGCTATGGAACTGCCAGAAAGGACAAATGAAATGGCAGGAGTTTATGCAAAGGAATGCGTTGAATTAGCAAAGGAGCTAGGCATCCGTTCCATTGATATATGGTCCAAGATGCAGAAGATAGAGGGCTGGCAGAAAAAAATCTTAAGGTTTGTTATCTTAATTCACTTAGAACATCTTCACATAATTTGGGTAAGTAATATTATTGCTGCTATGGCATCGAAAACTGTCGATTCAAACTACTTGGCATGTTGATTACAGTGATGGCTTGCACTTGACACCAGAAGGAAATGCGGTAGTCAGCCAAGAAGTTATAAGGGTGTTCAATGAAGCATGGCTTTCTGCTTCAGAAATGCCATATGATTTCCCTCACCACTCAGAAATTGATGATAAGAACCCTGAAAAAGCTTTTGAACAGAGATGCATATAGCACTATATTGCCTTTACTTTTGAACTTTAACGAATCAATTGGATTGAAGCCTCTGGTATCTTGATTTCTGCCATTGATTGTTTGAGATTTGCGGCTCAAACGATTCTGCTGCAGAAAGCATTTGGTTCTTTTGCTGTTGTCTGGCAAATATTACTGTACAGATTTCTCATTATTAATTTTTTGTATCAGAATCAAGGGTTTCTTTTCTTTCATCACTGACTTAGAGCTTTGGGCTAAACAGTGGGATTAGTAATTAATTAAGCTAAATATATTTTATCTTTAGCTATTCAATCTTCTTCAGAACACAGAATTTTAATGACCAAATATCCTGATAATCCCCGAACGAAAAAACAGAATGTGGAAATACAGCGACACTGAACGATAGAGAAAAGTTTGCATCATCAATGAACGACACGTATAGATCATCGTTGGTACCCAAATTCACATTTTGCCGCTGTACTTGAACGACATGACGACTAATTCTTGAGAAAATGGGCTCAGCCCCATCTTTCTGGTACAATGGGCTGTGCTTGTTGAATTTAATCCATGGACTTTTTTATTGTGGAATCAGGGTAGTATTGACTATTTTTCTTCAAATTTCAATATAATTTTTAAACTTGTTAATAAACTAATTGTTTTCTTAATTCTTATGAAAAAAGCAAATGCCCTTATTTCTAAATGAGCACTTAAAGTGGAAAAGTAAAATATTTATTTATTACTATTAAAGTGAAACTGAAAGAGTAAAATATTTATTTACTACTATTAAAGTGAAACCGAAAGAGTATAAAATTCGAGAATTATATTAATTGATTTGTAGTCTTGTAACATGTTGTAAACTATTAGATATTCATTTTCTAAGATTTGGTCATATAGTTAAATATTGTTTTAGTTTACTATTATTATTTACTATTACTTGAAATCAGGTATGGAAAATCTATTATCTGAATTCAAACTCGAGACTTATGGAGCTTAAACTTGAGTTAATACAACCTAACTAATAAACGAACCGAGCTCAGCTTCTTTACGCTATTAAGTTCAAGTCAATATAACCAAACTAATAAACAAGCCGAGCTCAGCTTCTTAGCCTATAAATGAGCTTTATACAAACTAAGCTTAAATTTAGTAACTTTTAAAAGAATCGAGCTCAAATTTTAATATTAAAGTTCAAACTAAGTTTTATATTCTACGAAACATAAGCCTAAAATTAGTAATTTTCAAAAGAATGGAGCTCAAATTTTAATATTAAAGTTGAAATTGAGTTGGATAATTTACGAAACGTAACCTTTTAAAGTTTTATAGCCCTAATGAAAGAGCTGAAATAACATCTTCAATTAATTGTCTTAAAATAGGAATTAGGTGATAATTAATGGAATGTTTTGCGTTACCTTGACCTCAGAAATTGCATAATAATGAAATTAAACATGCTTTAATTGTGAACCTCTCTTTACCAACATTATTTTATAATGTGTATTTGACGCTATAGTGAACTGAGAGAGAAGATTAATGTCAAGTTGTAGTAATTAATTTCGGTTATAAAAAACTAATTCTCATTTATGTTGTAAAATTATTTAATGTTATTCATTAGTAAATTGACTAGGTTGTCTCCATGTTCCTCAGGCAGTCTCCTATTTCCAGTATTACTAAATTACCCTCCTTTATTTACTAAATTATCTTCTTAATTTATAGAACTCTAAGCATACTTGTCAATTATATGGCTTTATTTCCATTTATTTTTCTTAAACATTTTAGATTGAATAAATGTCAGGAATGGTATTCAAATAAAATTATTCTAACGGTGAATGCCTCTAAACTTTGAATTTTTTAATTTTACAGGTCTTGAGACTATGTGGTCCACTGTAGCTGATTTAACCATATATTATTGATTTCTTAAGATTTTTCCTTTTAAAGAACAGAATTTTAAAATTTTAAATTAGAAAAATGGACTTGCCCAAACTATTGTCATAGACGCACTTACGGATCAAACCAAGAAAAATAAATTTTTTTATTAAAATGAAAGTATTCTAACCATATATGGAAAAAATGATGAAATAGGAATAATTTTTAAAAAATTTATATTTTTATTGGTTTGGTCCATGGCGTAGTATGATTGGTCTTCTTATCTTTTGTAGGAGATTTAAATTCTTTCCATCATAAATGTTATTACTCATCTACTGTATAACCCACAATATTATTTCGGTCCATTAAACTTTCCATATATATAATATATATATAAAATACTAAATCCTTTATATCAAGTACCGTACAGTACGGTTCAGCACGTACTTGAACTATGCAAGCAACTTGAAGCATATATATGGAAAGGCAAATAACTGAAATTTTTATATTTTAGCAATTTTCAATACTCGAATCTCTTTGTAATGGTAACTTATTAAAATGCCCAAAAACAACAATTTTCACAAAACAAATTCTAACAAACATACAAAATAATCTCCATTGACTAGGAATATAGATTTACCAATTGACCATATTTTATGAGCATACTCTTAAATACAGTTTTAAAAACCTTCACAGGATTAAGGTTAAATTGGTCATTTCAACTTTTGAGTCCATGGTTTTGCCCATTGCTTTGAAAATCTTTGTTGTCCAAAGGGAGATATTAGATTATTCCAAATAAGCACTTGCTCAAATTAACTAAGCAATATATGACGTGGCATTTTTTGATTGGAGGAGTAAATGTACTTCAACAACTTAACAAATTAGCACGTATGAGGCAGGACTATATTCTTTGACTACCATATTAACCTTGTTAATTTTCATACTTAATTTATGTAAATTTCCAAATTAACCATAAAAAGAAACAAATTGATAATAAGAATCACTAGCATCCAAAGTTTTTAACTTCATTAGAAGGGCTAGAGAGAAGCTTAAGAGTCACTAATGTTAAGCAATGCCAAGCAATATTGACCATTGGATCAATAATAATCAAAGGTCAAGATCAACCTCCAACATAAATTGCCTTCTCAATCTCACCTATTAAGGAATACAAAGGTGGTGGTAGCTAGCAAGTAGCTACCTTCTAATACTACTCTCAACTCTCAACTCTCCACCATTGAGCCTCAAATCTTTCTCTTTCTTTTCTTTTTTCAAATTTCTCTTATGGAGCTTAACAATAACCCTTTGATCACTCAATCAATGTTTTTATCTGACAATTACTCAAATAAACCATCCAAGAACATAGATGGGTTATTCCCTTTTGAAATAGCATCATCATCATCAAAAGGGTTTCTTCAAGATTTTCAAAATTTTGATCAAATATATGCAAATGGGTCTTCTTTAACTCCAATGTTTGGGGTCCAAACTGGGTCAAATTTTGAATCTTTTGATGCTTTTCCATATGGATCTTCTTCGACAAATATGGATTATTTCTATGATTATGAGTGCAAACCATTTGCAGCTGAGCATAACAAAGGAGGTCATGGTCAGGTTATGGATAACTTCTCATTAACCCTTCCTAATCGGAGTAATAATCCGACAGACATTATGGGATCAAATCAAGGACATATGTCCTTAAACTTGCAGGGAATGGAAGGTATAAATTTTCTTGTACCAGATGAAGTCTCATGTGTTACTGCTAATGATAATACTCATTACCAGAAGAAAATCTGTGTGAATAATAATAATTATAGGGCACAGCCTTCTACAAAAAGGACTTGCAAAGAGCGCAAGAAGCACAATGTGGTGAAGGGCCAATGGACCATTGAAGAAGATAGGTATATATTTATGCGATTTAAACTTATATATTTAAGATGTTTAATTGGGTCTAATATATTTACTTTGAATGTTTCTATATGTACAGGCTGTTGACTCAGCTGGTTGAAAAGAATGGACTGAGAAAATGGTCTCATATTGCTCAAATGTTACCAGGAAGAATTGGAAAACAGTGCAGAGAGAGATGGCACAACCATCTGAGGCCTGACATCAAGGTTTATTAACTATATTTTCTTTTTCACTTTTGTTTTATGCATCACCTCTCTGGTCTGGTTAACGACAAGCTGGATTCCATAGACTGATTGTTTTTTCACTTCACTAAGATTAATGATACATTTATTAGTTCTTGAGAAATATGGGCATGGATATATGTGTTTGCTATAAGGAAATATGTGCACTAAAGTATATGTTTAGTTTGTTTCTTGTTTGAAGATATGCCCCAATCATATTTGTCTGCAGCTTTTCTGCTGCTACATCAACCGAAAAAGCAAATAGAAACAAAATTTGTTGGTTAAAGAATAATAATGGATTTGTCACTACAAGAGAATCATGCATGCATGACATTGAAAAATGACTTGGCAAAATTAATTTTTAAAATTTTTAATTTATATAACGAGACAGATAATCGATTAGCAATTGCCAGGATTTGACAAGTTGTCGTTTATTTTATTTTATTTTGTTTTGTTTTGTAATTTGCAGAAGGATGTATGGAGTGAAGAGGAGGATAAGGTACTGATACAGGTCCATGCAGAAATAGGAAACAAATGGGCAGAAATTGCGAAGAGGTTACCAGGAAGAACTGAGAACTCAATCAAGAACCACTGGAATGCTACAAAAAGAAAGCAATACTCAAAGAGAAAATGTCGTTCAAAGAACCCAAGAGGCTCTCTTCTTCAAGATTATATCAAGAGCTTGAATTTAGACTCATCAGCTCCTCCACCAACTGGAATAAGATACCAGCCGCCGAAAAGCTCTGCTAATAGTTATGCTATGGATTATAGTACAATAACCAAAGTAGCAGCAAACCAGCCACAGAAGAATAATACAGTAGAGTTTTGCCAGAATAATAACGATAATATAAGGTTGGTTCCAAATTCTTGTGATGATTTTAATGCAGATTTTGATTTTGATGAGAAGTTTTTTGAAGAGGGTTGCTGCAGCTTTGATTCGCTTCTTGATGAGAAAAGCTTTGAAATGGATGTAAATCCATTGATGGATTTTGAAGTGAAGAAGGAGCTTGATTTAGTGGAGATGATTTATCAAACCAATGTGTAATTCAGGCTCTAATAAAACCCATAATTCACTATATATACATCATTGGTAGACATTGCTATATATTTTAATAGCTTGCATATGTTCTTCATATCAAATAAAAAGGAACTTATAGAAAAAAGAGTACTTTCTTTCTTTTCTTTTATTTTTATTGAACAAAAGGAAAAGAATACAAATCTTGGAAGTGGCATTAATTTGGAAAAAAAAAAAGTATCCTCTCGAATAAATAAATAAATAAATAAATAAAAAGGCTATATATATATATATATATCAAACATTACAATATTTATTATGTATTGTAATTATTAAATAATATAATATTATATATTATATATTTATTGTAAAATGCGTTATATATTATTGCATCTAAGGTAACATTAATTTTTTTGTTTTAACTATACTTTTATCCGGATATCTCCACTTAACTTTCTCTCTTTTAATTAAAAGTAATTTAGTCAATTACTATTTTTTAAAAAAAAATTAATATAGTTGAATTATTTTATTAATGGAACGAAGTTAGCATTAGTCACCAAGCTCTTAGCCTATTACATAGAGCTAAACAAAGCACATATATACCACATTTGGACTTAATCATGTAAAAATAAATATTAATATTTTTAAATTAATTTTTTACATGGTCATTTATTTATCATTGTTTCAAAATAATAAATAATTACTAAATATTATTATAAGAAATTTAATATCTATTATTCATATATAATAATAATAATAATAATAATAATAATAATAATAATTAATAAAATAATTCTACTCCTTATGACAATGCAATAAAGATACTTGTAACCTACAAAACGAGTTGGTTGATTAGAAGAAAAATTCCTATTAGAAAAAAACAGCCAAAAAAAAAAAATTATAATCGTCTCACAAAGTCTTAAATTTGGAAGATGGTCTAAAAGAGTGATTTTGGGGATTTTTCTGGCATGTAGGTTAAATTTTTGCCATTATCCTTCCCCTCGAACAAGCATAGAGATGTGAAATCCCCCATTTACACAGTTCAAGCAATCATTAGCAACAAGGCCGTACACAAGGCCCTTGTTTAGTATTAAAGTCCATTTCAACTCTCTCATTGATTCTTAGTTCTGTTTTCTCTAGCTTTGCTGGAAAATAGTTGTATTTTGTAGATGTTTGCTAAAAATTAACTTGCACCCTGTAATTTTTTTTGAGCGCAGGAAGTATACAAAAACAAATCATCCCAGTAGAAGTAAATGAACAAACCAAATGCAAAGTAACAAACCGGGGAAAAAGAAAGATTAAGAAAACAAAAGCATAATCGACATTCTGGCCTCAGCTACAAAGAAGTTGTCCAACCTATGTCTAATAACCACATTTAAATGCAAAAATGCTCTGCCTAACTTCAAGCTGTCTTCGGCTTTGGCTTAATGCGCTTCACTCTTGAATACAGAAAAACTCCAGCAAGGGCAATCCCAGTGCCTGCAAGAAATCCACAGGAATAAAATTTCCAGACAGATAGGTTGATGGATAAACCTATTCATTTTCCAAATAGCGAGACATGTTAGAAGTCAAATTACCTAGAGAGTTTATAGGTGACACAGGCGTTCTGAAGAAGAGAACGGAGCTGACAATGACCACCACACGCTTCACACAATTGCCTACAGAGTGAGTAACAGGTGATACCCTCTGCAATATCATGTATGAAACCTGCAAAATATAAACCATGCTATAAGTCAGGCATAGTTCAAAATATAAACCCGCAAAATACCATGTACATTAGGAAGAAGCATGGCAACAAGTAAACAGTTCAACATGCTTTAAAATTGTGTTAAGCACTTGATTCCAATAAGTGTAAGAGACACCAACTCATTTTCAAACTATAAAAATTACCTCAAAAAAATTGGTACCATATACTAAAAAGTTTGGAGAAAGCCAGCATACTATAATCAAATTTTCAATTTCAGCAGTTTAAAAAATACAAACTTTTATGGAAGCAACAGAAGAAATATGTATTTGGTTAAGACAGAAAAGTTAGAACCCAAGCAATACCTGTTGATAGGCATGGAAGCAGAGAGCAGCAATAAGAGACCTTGTGTACACCTGTTTAACATTCAAGCCCTGCCGCGCAAATAATAAAAGTACAAATCAGCCAATAACTTATTGTGAACATGTGTTTTGATAAAACCCAAAATCGCGAACAATTTTCAGCTCTCTAGCGAAAACTCACAGCAGATTGGAGATATGCAGGAGTAAACTTGACCCCTTCCATGAAGACAGCCACAGGGGCTAACAAGATAAAGGACATTATTGTTATTATTGAGAACAGAGTAATGTTGTCCATGGAATCCTGCAAATGAATAAACCACAAATTATGCACCAATTCAGAAAAACACAATTCAGATTTAAGTGACAGGGTAATCTCAAGACATATTGGCATATGCAATTGATTTCACAAAATAGTTTATTTGATCAAGATGAAAAACCAAACAAGTTTAATTAACTTATGTCTGGAAAAGTAGGGAATACCTCTTTCTTAATCATGACCTTCTTGCTTAATACATTACGAGATTGGTTTGTCAAATTGGATGCCATAGCACTCCAAAACCCAGCCCTTTTTCAGAAAAATAACAATGAGAATACATAGCAGAATTTAGATAAGGAATTTCAATTAAATCACATTAGTAAAACCCTCCAAATAAAAACTAAACATAAATATCAGGTGGCAGTAATGCCAATTAAGCACATCCATAAATAATTCTTACCAATTGAAGGAGGCCTCAGTTGCTGATGCAAGTGCTACACCACCAACAATTGGTATAAGGGAAGAAACTACCCAGAGAGTAGGAAACTGTGAACCAGAATGAAAAGAAATGAAGATAAAACTTAATAAGCAAATAAAACCTTTAAATTCTTCAATTAGTTATATATTTGGAGCAGCAAATGAAGCCAAAAATAAAAGATGCATAAAATAATCTCACCTCGCCAAGAAACATGGCAGATAGAACAACTGAGAAGAAAGGTTCCATAGCTTTGATTGTGTGTGTAAATGAAACCGCCACTTTCCCGAGGCTCATATTAGTGAAAAGGTTGCCCAGTGTGTGAACCACTGCCAGTGGAACAATTGCAGCAAGCTGTCAAAAGAATTATCAGAATAAGCCTCAAGTTTACTCTAACCAATGACCATAATATCACCCACGGCAGTTATACCACAGTTCTGGCATAAATCCAATACCTGAGCTCCACTAATTTTTGGCCTTTTGTAAAGATTGAAAGTCCACATCAGAATGACTAACACTGTCCCAACAGCAAACTGACCTACAGTGACAGTTACTGGGTTTGGAAATACCTTCAGAACCTGTGACAAGTAGATTGGAAACCCATTCACTTTATCAAGAACACCATTCAGAAACATTAATGTAGAGATGGACACAGTTCACTTAACCAAATGATGAGGTTTATTTATTTTTTCTATACCAAGTTCAGTTAATCATCTATTTGGTTTTCATTAAATTAGCCAAATTCAATCTATAATAATCACCAATAGGACATTTAGTAATGGACCTTTTTCTAGCAAAAATTCATTTAATAACACCTATCACTTTCATTATAAAGAATACAACAGGATAAAATACAATTTTACAAGGATTTATGCTTAAAAATAAAAATCACTAAACAATATTTATTGATTAATGCTGAAAAATTATAAATTAGAATACGTATACGTAATATACCATAATATTCAACCACATAGTTCGATTAGATTATCACCAACTCAGTTAACCAATTCATTCTCAGATTAGTTGTTCTGTATTGAATTGATTTCAAACGCGTGCACCTAAATCAAAACGCATTGGACAATTAAACAATTTTTTAATCCGAAATTTTCCTAAGAATATCTGCTCACCTGAATAATAAAAGAATTAGTTCAATTTGATTGTCAGACTTTCCACTTTCAGGGGAAAAAAAAATACACAAAACAGAATCCACGTATCACCAATAACGGCCCACGTTGGTTTTTACTTTTATGAATGGAACTTTTCCACACTCATATTTTGCCCAAAGAAACAGTATAGTATAAACAAAGAAAATCTAGCAAACGAATCCTCAAAAATCTCGAGGAATATCATAAATCAGCACTGTTTCAAAACGATCTAACATTTGCAACTCAAAAAAACAAATAGCAACTGCCATTCATATCATCAAACTCGCTTAAAGCAATGTAAAGCAAACCATGCTTAAAATTATAATAATCAAAATATCAAACGATTCAATAGAAGCAAAAATATATATGTATATATATTGAACCTGCTTGTTGTAGATATTGAAGTATATATTGAAAAGATACCAAAGGCCAAACAACAATCCAAGCTCCAAAGTCTTCATTAAGCTATTCGACTTCTCGCCCTCACCGGCACTCTCGGGCACAGGCGTTGCTCTAACCTCAAACCCATCCGTTTTAGGTTCAGAAACCAGAGGAGGCAGAGGATTCCATGGCCTGAAAAGAGAGGGAGAAGAAGAGAAAGACCATGATCGGCGGGGGAAAACGACATTAGTTGAGGTGTCTAGATCCTGTCGTTTGGAAGAGGCACGAATAGGATCAAATCTAGGAGCGAAAGTAGGGTTATTCAGAGGCCGCCGTGGCTTGAAAGATGGAAATGAAGGAGAAGAAGAGAGGGTGAAGGCTGCACTCTGCATTTTCGAGATCCGAAAAACAGAGCGCTGAACTTGTGTTTGGCGTTTTCAGAAATAGAGGGAAAGTCTTGGGGAGTCCGCCCTTTACTAGAGCAGTCGCGAGGTTTGGTGTAACAGTGTTTTTGGCAAATGACGAAATACAGATTCGTATAAATGGCGGATATTAGTTGGGATCTTTTTATTTTCTCGGCTGGAATAATTGGTGAGATTTTGATTTTCTCGCTGAAATGGGGATAGTTAGTGTGAAATACCTAATAAAGGTTTTCTTTTTGGAAGCTTTTAAAATGTACTTTGACGCTTTGTTGGGAGGGGGAGCAGAAGGAGATGTAAATGGAAGAGTCAAAATCACGAGAAATTGTTTGCTTAACTGGAAATTCAACTCTACCAACCGGCACTGCGATTATACAATTGGAAATTACCTAATAAATAGTTTGAACGACGAAAAGTGCTTCCAATCCTTTACGTTCACTTTTTTTTTTTTTTTTAATCCGCAAATTCAATTTATTTTGGTCAGATAAACGGTAATTTCGTTATAATTTATAAAAATTAATTAATTTTTTAGCGTTTATATAAAAACTTTAAATGACTTATATTTTGAAATAAATAACTGTTTACGAGGCTTTTGAGGCTATGGACTTCTCATCCACCCTACCCAACCCAAGCACCCAATTATTAATACAATAAAGAGCCTAAATGCCACAAACAATTACACAGATTCTGCCACAAGAAGTGATGATACTTTGACCCTGCAGATTTTGTCCATGATAATCACTTCCTGATATTTGCATATTCCGTGTCAATAATATCAAAAAAATACAAGATAATACACCAATTTAAACGGCTTGTGGTTATCAGTGTCCATACTACAGGTACATTCTATCTCTATTCCAATCATCTGGTTGCTATTATTTTACATGCCTTTGGAATAAAATGGTGTGAATCATACCCCCAACGTACTCATTGCAAACCATAGAAGAAAATCAACAAAATCAATTCATTTAAAAAATGTCGATGACAGCACAATTTCTGCTTCCAATTCTATCAGTGAAACTAATTACATTTAGTCCTTCCCCACAAGAATCATTAAATAAATTAATGAAATAACACGATTAAGTTCCACAGAGCTTTTCTGGACAAACCATAACAACTTCATGGAATCAAGCTCATCGATATCTTCATACACAAAATATATAAGAATTGCCCGATCATAATTTAAACTGAACCCCTTCATCTAGAGGTCAAGAACATTACAAGTGCCTTGACAGGACTGCATAAGTTATGACATAAATACTTCAACTCCTGCAGTTTTAGTTATCTGGCAAACTGGACAAGCTTCTGTAAACCCTGCACAATCTCTACATAGACACAAGTGTCTACATGGCAATAATAGCATAGAGGATTCTTTTGCCCTGCACGCTCTACAGGTTATCTGCCGTTTGAAGGAGCTTGCATTTGCTTCCACAGCATTCTTTAAGTTCTGGTTAGCATAAGAAGCTGCATCATCTACCTCACTGTCCCCACAGCCTTCCTTCCCATGAATAATTCCCTGTGCCATGACCTGCTTCAGATTGCTCTTCAAAGCATTAACTACAGATTCATTATACTTTGCTCTATACTGCCAGGACTGAACCTCTGAACCAATTTGTTTTATCTTTTCCACTAGTTCATTGTTCCTGCGATTCATGTTCTGTATTTCAAGTTCTTTTTCAAGCAGCTTCTTTCCAATTCCTGCTTCTACGGCATGTAAGAAAGAAATTGTGTGTCTCTGTCCCACTTCCCTTATACTCTTTATCATACTCTCTTCCTGTTAGAAAGAATCCAAGTAAGCAAGCCGTGAGTCACCTGACCATAAAATGAGAAAGCCAGCAGAAATTTTAAGATAACAGTTAAATAAACATCGTTATTAAATCATAGAAAGTCTGAAAAACTTAGGCTGTGAAAGGTTTCACATCTAATCTCACAACATTATAAACTTTTTATCAAATTCTGAACCCACACATGTCTATCCAATTGCTACTAGGGAGATTACAAGATCAATTTCCTTTTTGTGATTACACAATTTAGAACAAGCATGTCTGACAACCTTTTAATAGTTATTAGGTAGGATATTTAGAAGGGTGAACACAAACCAAAAGAAAAATAAACCTAGAATTCAAATGATTCTCTTAATGGCAAGTTAAAAAATAAATAAAAATAATGGAATATATTTTCAGAATTAACTTTACCATATGTAGTCACAGAAGAAATCACAGGGAAGATAACAATTTCTAGAGCATTTAGATGTGGTAATACACTTGAACAGTAAAAAAAAACAAAAGTTCAAGAACCTGAATATATAATTGAAGAAATAGCTAATGATGGTATGATAGATATCAGAAGAATGGTAGACATCACACCATACTTCAAATATAACACCAAAGTATTACCTGAAGTCTCATGTGATGATCAAATTCTTCTTTCTGCCGATCCATCTCAGCCTTAAGACTGTCACCTAGAGACAACATAACAGGGAGAATAGTTGTCTTGGGATCACTTGCATGTGAGACAGGGGAGTTGCGTTCCTGTTCCTCTTCCTCAGAAGAAAGTTTCAATCCAATTGATACAAAATTAGGATCCAAAATGCTTCCAAGCTGACCAGCTTCACATTGATGGAAGTTATTATTCAAAGATAATTGATGCTTTTGCTGTTTGGAAATGAAATCTGTGGCCCTGCCTCTTTTACCAGGCCTCTCCATGGCAGTTGTGTGATCATTTCCCATGTGATTTATGGGACCTCCAAGGCATCCAACTGGGTTTGTGGTAGATTGAAACATCAGTACAGTCACATAAAAAATATGACAACTGTAAGACATTTAAATTAAGGGGAAAATGAACGATGAAACAAGCAAAATGAATAAAAACGAGAAATCCACAAGTAACAAAATAAACTATTGACTGCTGCTAAGGCAGTATAGAAGTGGGAGGTAAAAACACCAAGGAATTCCCTCTGAAAATTCTGCATTTCCCTCTTTGTATGTCAATCTCTTGAACATTTTCTCTCTATCACTAGCACTATGAACTTAAAATCATATTGAATCCCCAACTAGATATTAGATGCATACATCAAACAAGAACCTTCATGTTAGCTTGGTTAAGCTTGCAATGCATTAAACATAAAACAACCTTACACTTTAGAATACCCAAGCAATAATGTAAACCTATTAAAGCTGCAATCGACAAAACACTATAAATTGAAATTCATTTTGTGGGAAAACTAACCATCTCCAAATAATTGCAGCTGAGGAAATGCATTAACTTCACCTCGGAAGTGGTTTTCACCAAAGGAAATTGGAAGCACAGAATTGTTGTTATGACCTCCCAACATATTCCTGGAAAACAAGAAAGAAGAAATTAATTACATTCAAATATTCAATTCGTAATCAAAGTCAATACTTGCCTACAATTTGAAGCAACCTTAATTACAGGCCCTTCTTAGAAAATTAGATAAATAATGAATATGGATTGTAAACGAAACCCCAAAACACCCAAATCTTTTAAACAAGCAAACGATCAGATGAAACGATGCATGAATATCAGTAAGCCAAACATGTTCGCTATAAAAGAAATAAAACTATTCAGAAAGGATAAAGGAATTTAGGAACAGATTGCTAACAAAATGCCAAGAACAGTTACAACCCTTTTGAGCCTCTTCTTAAAATTACCCATCCAATCATTTAGCAAGTAATTCATCAAACGAATGTCTTCAAGACAACAGTAGCAATCCGATTATGGCCAAACCAGAATAACTCATAAATCGTATTACCTGAAATCCGCTTGAAATTGGAAAAGGTCGATCTATGAAGCGAGGAAGAGAGGGAAAAAATAGAGAAGGGAGAAAAAGAAGCAAAAGGGTAGAAGTTTTCAGTATTGGAAGCGAGGGTGATGATGGCGATAATGGTGGTGGGGTGCAAAAAAGGAAGCGTAGTTGAGAGGTTGAGGTGAAGAAGAAAACCAAGGATTCCATTCGTACGGGGACTTGTTATTGTTGCTGTTGATGTTGTTGGCATTGTTGGTGGTGGTGTTGGTATTGGAGTTGTAATCTTCGTCACTCTCAATGTCCAACCTCGTCAGTCTGCTTTTCGTTTTCTTACCTGTAACTTTGTTCAAAGTGAAATGATTGTTTTATTAATATTTTTTTTACTTATTATTTATTATTAATTTTTATTTATCAATTAATGCAAACTATTTAATATAAATCCATTTTAATATTATAATTCATAATTGTCTTTTTTAATAAAAAAAAAAAAGTTTTGCATAAATGACCGGACTTAGAAATATGTATTTAAATAAAAAAATCATAAATTTATTCTCGGCAATTCCACTGTTTTAGAAAAGGGAAAATAAAACTTCAACTCTATCTTTCTTTATTAATAATAAATTTAAATAACTTTACTTAAAAAAAAATTCAATTCATTGGATTTCACATTGTATCAATCCAAACTACGTCTTAAATTTACTCAACGTCTTTCAAAACACGTGTGGGTGATTTTAATAGGTAATTTAGAGAAATTACGGTAAAAGAAGAGACTTATTAATTTTATACATTCAGACTTTTCACCAGAAAAGAAATTGCTTTTTTTTTTTTTTTTTTTGAGAAGAAGAGGAAATTACTATTTGCTAAATGACATTCTTAATATGATACAAATCTTAGTAGACGAAAAAAAAAGAAAAAAAGAAATTACCAAGTCATCTCTCACAAGTTTAAGCAACGCATTATGAAATAGTAGTTGACAATTTCTTAATAATTAAAAAATGATGTTGTGCTTGATCCATGTACAAGGCATTATGTTATATTATATCAGATTTTTTATTATATATTTATACCTGAAATGGATGGAGATTGCACCAAGAATAGTTGTTGGTGAGACAAATTATCAACTTTATCACTTGATTGAAATGAAAATGAAAAGAAAAGAAAAGAAAAAAAAGAATAATCGCTAAATTGGAGAGAGCAAAATAACTTTGATTATTAAGAAGAAAATAAGCAGTGACAGAGCCAGAAATTAAAATTATGAGAGACTAAAAAAAAAAATCAAAAGTTAAGAGGGGCAAAATTGAAAAATTTTACTATTTCATAAAGTAAAAATAAAAAAAAATTAATATTTTATGAGTATTTTTTTAAAAATTATTTTTGTCCGCCAATGAGAATAAGGTTAATCACGTTTTTGAATTGATTCTCAAAAAAACGTGGGTGGGTGTCGATGAAGAAAATGGATATATGACATTGATCACATTATAAATTATTTTGTATATTAAATAGTGGAATGTTATTGCTATTGAAGTTGAATCGTTTGGCGGTGCAATTGATAGATGGAACTTTCAATTAGAGTTAATTTATTACTAATATATTAATAAATTTATAGTTATATTATATTTGAAATGTAACGGCGCATTTATAACTTATCTTTGAACTTAGCTATCTTAAATTGCAAAGCTATTTTAGATGATTGTCGAGATGTTAATGTTATCTGGATTAGATGGTAAGCTAATGTAGGTGTTATGCTTTTGCTACAGTATCTTACCTCCATGCTCGCTTTTATATCTAGAATATATTCTCCATTATTTATTGGATTTATTTCATTGAGTTAATAAAGTTATTATATCTTTTAGAAAAAAATTATTAAATTTATCAAAATTTTATTAATAATTTTTTAAATTGATAAATATGATAAATTATTATTAATATTAATATAAAAAATTAAATTAAGATTTTTATGTATATAACATATTAAAATAGAAAAATAACACATTCAATTAAAGAAGTATGAGATATATAAAAATAAAATAAAAAATACTTTTATTTTTTTTCATGCTCATTTTGTTTAAATGTTCATATCAATTAATAGTTTATAGCTGATGGTTGATAGTAGTTAGCTCATAAATATCAGTGATTTGATAAAATGTAAAATGGCTATTAAAAATATATTATAATCTATATATTATGATCTATAATTTATATATTTTTAAAATTTTTAAAGTGACTATATTATTTATTTATTTATTTAAATATAAAATATTAATAAAAATTATTTAACAATATTGGCTAAAAAGTTTATTATTTTTTAAATAATTATAAATAAAATGATAGCAAAATATTTTAATTTAAAAAATTATTAGTAATTATTTTTTTGAAATTAATAAAATTCAAACCTAAATAGAATTTAGTTAACTATTGATATGAAAAAAACTTCAACACGAACTTGACGAAATTAACGGTTAATTGAAATTTCTACCGACTGTGATTAAATTAAAAAGTTTACTAAACTTTATTGAATTCCAGAAATTGTCATATGCTTAATAATATAGTAATTTTTATTATGAAGAATAAGAAGATGATAGTAATTTTTTCTTTTAAAATTAGAAAGCAAAGTTTGAATAAGCGACACGTTGTAACCTTCTATCCCATAAAATAAAAGCACCAAAAATAGCAACTCTACCACCAGTTTCATTCACTTCCATTGGTTTTCTCTGTCGTGTCACCTACCTCTCCATATTTTTATTAAACTCCCATTTTTACCCTTCCCTAATGTTAAGCCCAACACTCTACCGGGGCCTAATTAAGTCACTTCCTACCTCAAAAATATATACGGTTAAATGCTCCTAAATTCGCTCGCGGTCACAGATGCGCATTTATCTCTCTCGCTTCAAATTCACGTTCCATTGTTACAGATTTTTTTTTATCTTTTCTCGGAAAAGTGAAGGAAAATATGCATTCGCTTTCTAGTATTAAAGTGCTTACCGATTTCCGCGCAAGTCCGCGCTTGCCGGTTCGTAGCTCCTGTTTCGAGAGGAAGGCGTGGCTAAATTTTGGGGATTCCGCGAGGACATGTCGTATTGTAGCGTGTTCCGTGGAGAGAAACGGAAATGGCGGTGGAGGAACAAGTTCGAGCTCAAGTTCTGGGTCGGGTTTGGGTTCGGATCATAGTGCAAGTTCGTTTTTGTCGCGGACTCAAACTTATGCTTTGTTGAAGCAGCAAATGGAAGTTGCTGCCCAATCTGAGGTTAGCCTCCTTTTTTCTCTCCCTCTCTTTTGTTTTCTTTTCTCATTTCGTTATTTGTATAGTTATTAAGATTTTTTTTTTTTAATGCTATTTAAGGATTACGAAGAAGCTGCTAGACTTCGTGATTCATTGAAATCGTTTGAGGAAGGGGAACCAGTTCTGCTACTTCGTAGGATGCTTAAGGAGGCCATCAGTGACGAACGATTTGAGGTATCCTTTCTGACTTTCTGTTACTTTCTGTTTTTCGTAATCGATGGTGTTCTATTTTCAACTATTGAGGATGCGATGGATGTTGGGAAAAGGCGGCTAACAATGGATTCAAAGAAACTAGTTTAAACTAAAGTTGCATTTATTTAAGTCTGGTCATTGCATCGTGGTTTTGTTTGGATTAGAGCAATGTATAATAGGCTGTGCACTTCTTTGTTTCTTGATTATCCTTATGTTGGTTCAATTTTTTAATATAGAAATTATTCAGCTGAATCATTTTATTGGATGTGATTTTTTTTTTTTTTTTTTTTTTTGATGCTGTTTAATTTATTTTTCTCTTGATAATCTTTTTTTTATTTGGTAATTATGGACCAGGATGCTGCTAGATATCGTGATGAACTGAAAGAAATCGCCCCACATTCGCTCCTGAAATGTTCGAGTGATGCAACAACCTTGGTATGTCAACAATCTGAATTCTGTACAACAGTAGCAGTTATTGCTGTTGTTTCAGAATGACTGATTTCATGTGGTTAATCTGGTTTCCCTCTTTTTTCGTAAGGCCATTATCATTTGTCATAGTGTGTGATCATCTGTTATATTAATATTTGATGATTATAGTTAAGGTTGGCCTGTTCAGAACCATGGTTTAGAATAATTACGATAGTGGCATTTCTGGCATTCTAAAAAATCAAGAGCTTGTATTCTCAAGGGGCTATGATTCAGGAACATGACATGAGTGATATTTTTGAAAATTAAATAGTCAATATTTGGGAAAGTTTTTTGAAGTCTATGCAATCTGTGTGTAGGGTACAGATGGTTTTGCTTCTTCTTTTATCTGTCTTGTCTCTATTTGGTTTCTCTACTTCATATTTGGTAGATTATTAGCCTGCTGGTCTATGTATAGACAGAATTAGATAGGTGCAGCAGAATGCTGCTTACAAGGGTGGATAAAGACAAGTGATAAAATCTATGCACTGATATTAGATTAGTAGTAACTCAAAATCTCATGCATTGCAGGGGATCAGGGTTCAAGTTAGGAGCGTGTACATTGACGGCAGAAGTCAGCCTTCTAAGGGACAGTACTTCTTTGCGTACAGAATAAGAATCACTAATAACTCAGATCGTCCTGTTCAACTGCTCAGAAGACATTGGATTATCACTGATGCCAATGGAAAAACTGAGAATGTCTGGTGAGTTATTTACTTCATTTCTATTATCTGCTATTCTGGAGGCATTCAAGTCTCAAGATGCTTTATTCTCTACCTGTGTTTTTATTGTTCTGTGAGTGTGGACTTGAGATTATATTTGCTGGACTTCCAAATTTTTGATCATGTATTCATTTTCCATTTTACAGGGGTGTTGGAGTTATAGGTGAACAGCCAGTTATACTTCCTAAGACAGGGTTTGAATACTCATCTGCTTGCCCATTAACTACTCCTGATGGCAGAATGGTGAGCTTTGGTTTCCTTTCTTTCACTTCCATGAGTAGTTTCCAATTTATTTTTCTTCTTTGCTTTTCATGCCTCCTGTCCCCTTGTGCAATTTATTGAAGAGCTCAATATGCAGTTTTTTCTCTACTACAGAAGTTTATTCAAATTGCTTTCTGAAAAGTATGGATACACTTTGGTTTCATATGTGTGTGTGTGTGTGTGTGTGTGTGTATATATTGTTTGTGTAACCTTTTTTTTTGTTTTAAAAATGTCTGATGGGTTCAAAGTAATAAGAGGAAATTGTGTTTGGAAAGAAGGGTCTCTTTGGTGAAAATATGTTAATCTGTATTTGATTTTTTTTAATCTTCTGATTCTTCTTTATGTGATGATAAGTTCCAAATTTTTGAGAGTTGGTCGTCCACAGGCATGCCTCTAAATTTAGTTCATTTGCAGGAAGGTGACTTTGAGATGAAACATATTGATACGGTAGGCTCACCAACTTTCAATGTGGCTATTGCACCATTTTCTCTCTCAATACTAGGAGACGAAAGTGACACTTTTTGAGACATGAACTATAAAATCACTTTTCCGAGACGAGGACCTGCATCTGTGCTATGTGTTGTGCCAATGTGAAAGCGGATGGTTAAAAAAGAAATGTAAAGTAGTGTATTTTTATTGTGTAAATGTAAATTTCTCTCCATTGTTGGGGAATATGAATCAATAATGAATTGTTTTACTATGATTTATGTTACATTCTCTATATTAAAACAAAACAAAATTACTAGAGTTGTAAATCATTTACAAGGTTGGTTATGAGCTCTAAGCTCAATGCATGAATTGTAGGGTTATTATTATTACTTGCAAGATGTAGTTAACAGTTGATACTACTTACTCAATTGAAACACATTGTTATGTGCTTTTTGAGATGCATCTCATGTAATCGAGTTCAAATGTCTTATCCTGCACTGCACTGAACCCTTCCAATTGTTTATTTTGTCCTTTAAATTTGAAAATTTTCATTGTTGAAGTTGTAAAGCAGGTATTATGTCATGGGGCTATTAGCTTCGGCTAAAGTAGAGGAAGATTCCCTGTGCCTATTTCAACTCAGTGGTTTAGTGATTAGCAACGTAATGAGGAGCAAATATTGTTTTATTGGCTATGACTTCATGACTAAGCTATGTGTAGAATAACATCGAGAGTTCTTTGTCAATAACTTGACCTGTTTGTCCTATAATATTAGGACCATATGTTCAGCATTAAGCAAACTTGGAATTCCCTCTTTGGTGGGCCTAAACAAATGTGGAAGGCATTCTCTCTGTCTTTGTCTATACAGTGATATTTCAATAGTCTATCTCAGAACTTGTTGCATAGGGCAATGTTCCTCCCTGGTTTTAATTTGTTGTCTGTTCATATTTGGTTACTATATGTTGTTCCTTCCCTACAAATAAAACAGTCATCACTAAACTTTCTGTTATCTTCTAAATAGGTGGCCATATCCATTCCTTGACTTGTCATCTTCATATGCCCCTTTATGGTGAGGATGATCTCCATATAATTGATGCTTATATTTTGGTTTATTTTCAATAGCCATTGTTGAAATTGGTCCTTCATAGTATTTGAATCACTCTTTGTTTTCTTGAAGGTATTTCTTTATGGCAGTGATGCAATATCCCAAGCTATGGTATATTTGCCTTTATCATAAAGCTGAAACACACGCACACACTCTATTCTCGAGATGGTTCCCTGAGTCCTACGGTTGTAAGCAGTAACAATAGTTGACAGCTAAGCTGAAACCAATTTAAAACATCTTGAAGAAAATGTGAATTATCATGTAGAGGAAGTTGCAGAAATAGAATAGACAAGAAACAGAATCATTTCAGCAAGTTTTGGAAGACACACAATGGTCTGTAACCATTGTTAGAGTAGCATATACGAATGTAACAATGTAAATATAACGATTGGAAAAAACTCAAAAAGAAAAAAAAGAAAAATAAACATTAAGTTATCACATCTGTAAATAGCGGGCAAAACAGTAAATCCACCCCCTTCTCCCCCTCTTTTGTGTCAAACGAGGCATCATTTATTCAATTGAAACGCATCTTTCGTTTTTCAAGAGGTATCTCATGTATTGGAGTTCAAAGCAGGTACTGTGTATATCATTGTGCTATGATCACGCTTGTGTCGAGTGCTTATAAATCAGTAAAAAAAAAAAAAAATGTGTAAAAAAGAGTGAAATCTACATAAAACCAAGAGTTTAGTCTTATTGAGAAAGCATCCTCCTCAATTTCCATATAAAAGCTATAGTTAATAAGCAAACTGCAGACACGTTTCTTTTTCCCAAACCCAGACCCTACCACGCTACATTGCTGCTAAATGTTACTACTAACACATGAAATTGTCTATTGTTTGTGCTGTACATTGCGTATTTCCCTGCTTAATTCCTGGCAACAAACCATGCAAGCAATTTGCTTATGCACAGCTATGCAAATCCAGTCTATTTAAACATAACTTCTAAGTTATAACTTCATGTAATTATTTAAACATAACATCAGACCAAACTTGGGATCCCCTCTTTGGTGGGCCATAACCAGACATGGAAGGTATTTTCTCTGTCTTTTTCTTTATTAGTTTGTATTGATATTGTTTCTGATGTTTTCTGTTCATATTTGGTATTTGCTGTCCCCTTGATACTTTTTTTGCATTATCAATAGTCCTTAACTATATTTCATTAGACCCATTTTTATGAATATGCAATGTGTACAATACATAATTAGTAACATCCCTAGTGTCCAATTCTTTTTCTTGCCTATAATATTACAATCATGTCGTCCATTCTTTAACATCCAATAATTGATTTTTGGTATATGATAGTGTTAATTATTAAAATATATATACTCTTCCTTTCAAATCGATTCTATTCCTATTTTGTTCTTATTCTCAATAATTAATTAACTAATTTAAGGTTGCATCCTTTACAAAGTAATTTCTAACGTGTTTCAAAGTCTTGTTCTTGCTTTGTCACCAAGTTTGTCTCAACAGTAACTTGTCTTTATCCTCTGTCCCTCAAAAACTTTCTTGAGGCTGCCATTTCACTATTGTTTCCTTCGATTTTCCAACTCTCACATATTATTCGTTCATTACGCAATAAAATACATTTTAAGTGCTCATTGCTTACTGTTCGAGAAGTTAAAATCAAATATATGTGAGAAGAAAATGATTTTTAATGAAATCAAATGCAGGAAATTATAGTGTCGATGAAAAATAATGATGAATATTAGGGAAAATTATAAATTTATTCTGCTAAAATTAACTACTCTGTTGCTTTTCTCTTCATTTAATTAAGGTTATTTTAAGTTTTTTCACAAGTCATTTAATGGTAAAAATTGAATTTTTTTATAAAAGACAATATGCATAATGATAAAAAATATAGAGACAGGGTAAAGTATTTTAAAAAAATAAATAGATAAAATAGTTAATTATAGTATAATACGACGATAAATTTAAAATTTTCCTTGAGTATTTTTAAAATTTAAAATAGTTAATTATAGTATTTTAAAAAAATAAAAATTTTCTCTTCCCTGCCCAGTCATTTCTGTCATTGCCTTTTGTTACTTTTCTTTTCTTTTTCTTTTCTTCTTCTGTTTCATATTCGCGGTGACAGTAAAAAAAAGAAAAAAAAAAAAAAAAGGGAAAGAAAGCCATTAACGTCGGTGAAAAAGTTGAGAAGTAATAGGTGTCACCGTCGGGTGAATCAATTGCAAGTGCCCTCAGAAGACCAGTCGTAATCCGGTGCTTCACGTTTTATTCTTTTCTGATGCGACTTAGCTTTTGAACCCAAAAAAGATTCCTAATTGGGCCCGCGTGCCGCGAGCCTTTCAAAACAAACCACGTGATTGCAAGAAAACCAATCACTAAAAGCCACGTATCACCGCAAAACTAAAGCCTTGTTGGATATATTAAGATGAACCTACTAGGTTGGTTTAAAAGAAAGAAAGTTGTTCTCCAAAAAATAATAGCGCTATGAAATAAATATTTCAGAAAAAAAGAGAAATTAATTTTTTATGATTTTAAATTATAAAATAATAAATAAATATTAATATAATTTATTTGATGCGCCAAAATAAAATTATTTAAAATATGTATATAAAATTAAGAGTTAAATATTTTTGGCCTTAAATTATGATCAAATTAACACTTAGGTCAATTAATATTTGAGTAATTATTTTGAAGGATCTAAATAATGCTGTTGTTATATTGTAAGGTCCTTCCATCTTAAATCTTACCCTTTTTTTCATTTATATGGGGTGAAAAGCGAATATTAAATGGGGGTTAAATATTTTTGGGTCCCTAAATTATGACCAAATTAACACTTAGGTCCCTCAATGTTTCAGTAATTATTTGCTTTTTAGCCTATATAAGCGAAAAAAATAGGAATTTAGATGAAAGGACCGTGTAACAATAAAATTATTTAAGTCATTCAAAATAATTACTCAAACGTTGATGTACCTAAGTATCAATTTGGTCATAATTTAGGGATCTGAAAATACTTAATCCTAAAATTAGTTATATTTTTTCTGTCTCATTTTGTTTGCCTGTTATTCATTTTTTTAGATGTTCCAAAATATTTGCAAGGTTTCTAAATTTATACATGTAAATAATTATTTTTTCCATAATTACCTTTATGATCCTTAAGTAAATGAGAGATTTTTATTAATATCTTTGATGAGTTAAGAGTAAAATAAAGCAAAATAACTTTTATTAAATAAATTCTTAATATGTGTGTTTTGTCAAATCATGCAAAAAAAATGGGACGGAATGAGTAATTTTTCAATTTGATGATTTCTATTATTTTTTATCTAAATAATAAATTAAAAAATAATATCAATGTGTCAAAATAAATTATGCCAACAACTATTAATTTTCAGTAATAAAATTATTCTAAAATTATGAAATTGATAATTTGAATATATTAATCCTTCAAATTAACAAAAAAAAAAAAAAAAAAAAAAAGAAGAAGAAGAAGAAGAAGAAGAGAAAACTTGGTGTGAAGAAGAAGCTGTGACAATTATGGGTGACAGGCTATAGGTCAAACTAAGGAGTCATAAAATGGGACCCACACAATGAGTATCACCGATCTCAAGCTTTAACTAAAAGCTAAAAGCTAACATCATAATTTCTAATCAGCCTTTCCACATGATTAGCTGGCCAATCTTGCCTACAATCAAACGAACACTCTCTCTTCTCAAAAACTGTTTAACGTTAATTGATCAATCATGAAAAACTTATCATTGGCATATATCAGTACTCATTGGTCAAAGGATTGGGTATGTATTTCCAGATAAGGACCTGCAATGTACTATAACATTTCTCTTTCCCCCTCAGTTACTCTTTCCCTTCTTTACCTGCACACAACACACAACACACAATGAACCAAAGACCATTATTCTTGAACTCCCAAAACAATATATCTAAAATAAGGGAAATATTTGTTTTTTCTTGGAAATGAGAGAAATTTTGAAAAGACTAAAAAAAGCCTGAAATGCAAGAAAAGTAGACAGGAAGTTGTATTGCATGTTTCCTAATAAAGAATTATATACTTGCATGCATACAGAGAGATTAGGACAGTACATAGACATTAGACATTCTCTAAGCATTTTCAAGATTTTATTGATATTATAATTGAAAAAGAAAGCAGAGAAGCTTGGGCTCAAAGCAGCCTTCCCTTTTAATTTTATCTTTTATATATATATATATATATATATATATATATATATCTTTCTTTTCTTTTCCCTCTTTATTCAGTTTTCTATTCAAAACAAAGAAGCAAAGCATCTCCTTGTAGGCTCTTGCACACCATCACATTGTCTTTTGCTTTCCCTTGTGAGTATTCACCTTTCCTTTCCTTAGAATTTAGCTGCTTCTTTTGTGTGCCATTTATCTTTTAATATAAGAGATTTGAAATTTTTCTTCCTCTGCAAGAACCCACCTAAAGTTTGGAACTTTGATTAGTTTTGGGTCAAAATCAACCTGGGTTTTTAATGTTTTGAATTTTCCATTGGTCCAATATTCTCTGTTTTCTTGTGATACAATGTTTTCCTTTTAGTACTTGAGACCCATATAATAACTTCTCTTTTCTAATTTCACGCGTAAACCCTGTCTGGGTCTATGTGGTTTCATAAATGTGTAATCTTAAGCACATTTCAGCATTTGAGTTTCACTTCTCACCCAATTTATTCAGTATTTCTTCTTCTGATATGTATATCAGATTTCATATAGTTGCACTGCTTTTTATTGAAACTTTATTTTCAATTGGTTAGTATTTCGATTTTCAGCTGTTATTTCCTTCATCGCTTCTTGTATACGCAAGTTTTTTCATTCTTTTCCCTCTGGAAAATTAATCGTCAATATCTTCATTTTTCGATTTCTTGAATTGTGCTAGCCAATATTCTTTCTCTTGTGATGATTTGAAAATATTTCATTGACTATACCAGATTATCAAAAATATAATACTTGAGTGCAGAATCAGAGAAGTAGTAGAAGTGACAAAATGAGTTTTATAACAGGAAGCCTTCAAAACACTTGGCATCCAGCTATGACTGCTAACACAACCGTAGCCAGTTACTGGCTAAACTGGAGGTTCTTCCTTTGTGCCATTTGGGTTTTGATCTCCATGATTCTTGCTTCAATTCTTATATTGAAAAATGAAAAATTTTCCAAAGTGGAACAAGGTAGTGTAGAGAATAAACAAGAAACAGAAGCTGATTTATATGATGATGAGGCCTGGAGAACATGCCTCAAAGGAATCCACCCTGCCTGGTTGTTAGTTTTCAGAGTTTTTGCTTTCCTTTCTCTTGTGGTGCTGTTGATTGTGATTACTTTTGTGGATGGAGGCAGCATCTTTTACTTCTATACTCAGTAAGTTGAGCTTTTTCTTAATTTTGTCTTATCCCCTGCTTAAATTTCATTTAGGGTCTGTTTAGTATTGCTATTTGAGCCGTTGTTGGAAAAACACTACATTGAAAACGTTTTTGGGTTATTAAATTTATTCTCAAGGCATTTTCATATATTCTAGTCCTGAAACCTTCAAAATAGCAAATTAATAGCAACTGCACATTTCTTTTTCCAATAGCATTGATAATGGTGATTTTCAAAAAAGCGGTTTCAACCTCAATGCATGACAAACTCTTAATCTTGAAGAGGGATAAAAAAGTTGTGAACTTTCAGTTTCAAACAGCACTATTTGATCATTTTAACTTGGACTGATGAAGGACGGCTTTTTTGGTAATGAACAGGTGGACATTTACTTTGGTCACCATTTACTTTGGGGTAAGTGTTATTATGTCTTAAAAAGACATCCTCAAAATGCTTTTAAGCACATAATTGCTTAATGGTCCTTTTTTTTCCCATTTTTTTTTTCTGTTATATTCTTTATAATTTGATCACAATCAATTTGTAGCTTGGATCATTACTCTCCATTCGCGGATGTTACCTATATCACAAAAGAGTAGGTGGGGATAAGGTTGGTAATGTAGAGGTTGATTCAGAACTAGGAAACTCTGCTACTCCTCCACCTGTAGAAACTTCCAATGCTTCTAATGAACAAGTTGACATGAGGCAACCTGCTGGGAAATGGGTTTATGTCTTTCAAATAGTTTTCCAGGTATGGACAAAGTTTTTTGTCGCTTCAGCGCCAAATGTTGTTTTCTTAGTTTATTTGAAAACAAAATAGTACTGACATTTTTACTTGTTTGCATGGAAACAGATGAATGCAGGGGCTGTTATGCTCACAGATTGTGTATTTTGGTTTGTACTTGTTCCATTTCTAGCAATCAAGGATTACCATCTAACTGCAGTGAGTATCATTTTAGAACCAACTCATTCAATTCTCTGCCTAGTAATTTTAATTCCTCGTTATCCAAACAAAATGTTTGTTTTTATTTTTTGTTGCAGCTGGTTATAAGTATGCATTCTTTGAATGCTATCTTCCTAATTGGTGATACAGCCTTAAATTGCCTGGTAAGCTGCTTTTGTTTCAGTCACAGTACAACCATTTCCAACTCTTTTTATAATGCATGAGAATTCCTGCTTTCTAACTCTTTTTCATGAATTTTTATTTCAGCGATTTCCTTGGTTTCGAATCGCATATTTCTTCATATGGACAATAGCATATGTCCTATTCCAGTGGATTATCCATGCTTTTCAGAGACTATGGTAGAACTCCTCTTTTTTATTCTTCTTCTCATTATCAAACTTCAATTTTTCTTTTTGAGGTGTTCTCATTGTTCCATTAACACTAAACTTTCTGTTATCTTCTAAATAGGTGGCCATATCCATTCCTTGACTTGTCATCTCCATATGCCCCTTTATGGTGAGGATGATCTCCATATAACTGAGGCTTATATTTTTGCTTCTTTTTCAATAATCATTATAAAATTTGATCCTTTATAGTAATTGAAGCTTAATTTTTAATTAAGCATTGATTTATTACTTACTAATCTGGTTGTAATCTTTCTGTTTCTTGAAGGTACTTCTCTGTGGCAGTGATGCATATCCCATGCTATGGCATTTTTGCTTTTATTATAAAGCTGAAACACACTCTACTCTCAAGATGGTTCCCTGAGTCTTACCGATGTCGGAAGTAACAGTAAACCAGTATGAAATTATCAGTAGCATAGGAAGTTGCAGAAATAGAATAGAGAAGAACAGAACAGAATACCAGAGGTAATATAAGAGATTAAAGACATCCTTTGTCTTAACAAAGCTGATAGAAGATAAGAAAAAACAAAATCATTTCATTAACCAAGTTTTGGAAGGTGCACAATGGTCCAAGAGGAAAAGCAGCAATCTTGAGCTGGTGTACCCATTTGTTACAGTAGCATATATGGTTGAAACTAAGTAAAGATAACTATTGTAAACAATTCAAAATAAATAAATTATAATTGGTCTCAGTTCAATTTTATACTTCTACTTTACTATTATTTTATTTTCTTGTTATTGGATATAATATTTTGGTCTGAGTGACATTCCACATAAAAATTATTATTTTTGTAATGAAGAAAAGTACTGAACTAACCATGAACTTTTTTCTTAAAAGAGATTCTAGTGCCACTCAAATCATAAACATTGGGGATTTTGGTGGGATAATATATCTGAGTTATCACATCTTATTTGCCACTTTGAGTTGATGGAAACAATTCTTCTTCAACTCATTCCCAAGAAGGAGAATAAACAGAAACTTTTCTTAGTTAATTTAGCCTGTTCTAAATTAATACAAACACATGTCCACATCCATAAAGGGATTCTCTTTCCCACAGGGTGTATATAACCTATCGGAAGAGAACTATTACAAATTCTGATTCAGGGATAACATTACCGACTGCATTTTTATTTTGAGATTTTTTTTTTTGAGCTACTGCTTTTAATTCCACAATAAAGATTTATCAGGATAACTTGCTTTGAACAATCAGCATGTGAAACAATCAGTCAACTTTCACAAAACAATGATATTGATAATATATTTTACAAAGAATACACCCAAAATTGAAGGGGAAAAAGGAGAATACCCTCACCCAGCCTCAAAATTTTTGCTACAATGGCGTAGGCAGCTTCTGGTTATTCAGACAACAAAAGACAATATACAAATGGTACATTTCAATTACAGGTGATCAAAGGGAAGTGCTCGGCAAAGAACCCATTAAAATAACAGTGTCATGATCCTTGAGCTCGTTCATCGTTTCTGGTTTTGCCCTAGGAAATAGTCCAGAGAGAAATCCCATTGATAAACCAGAGCTCGATCTCCTTCCTAGCAGGCCACTAGCCTTACGAATCAGCTTATTAGTAGCCTCCATGGTCTTCTCCTCTCCAATAACTGCCCCACAAGTGCATTTTGCAAGTCTTTTAAAGCAAGGTTTGTGGAATACGGATTCACAAGATTTACACCTTTCGATCTCACCTTCCTGTTTATTATTGGTTTTCTACTATCAGAATACATGTAACTGAAATTTCAAGAGAAATAAAAAGTATGACAATAAATGACATGCCAACACAATGATTTCTGCCAACAGAATTAACCTCATGGCACTGGATATAGAAATCAAAAGTACGTATGCGAATCTGCCAATTTCAATTATTTTTTTTTATTAAAACTCCGGTTTGCACTTATCGTTAACTTGTCCACATTTCAATAGTCAACTACAGCAATTCTAAAGGGAGCTTTGAGCTTTATTTGGAAAAGCATAGATTATGAACTCTAACTTCCTGATGGAGGATATAAAAAATCTTATGGTTCACAAAAAATCCAATATTTGGTGTTCTTGCTCATTGGTTTAGATGTTCCAATTGGCAGGCCCTAAGAACTTCAAAGAGTAACATGTAGTCAAATTAGAAGATCCAGTAAAGTAACATCCCAATCCTTGCGAACTGCCCAGGCTATATATATATATATATATATGAATTCTCACCTGAAAAGGGAAAATAAGTGAAGATGGATCATTACAAGCTTGTCGGGCACTGCAGGGAATTCCTACATCGCAGCATATAAGGCATTGATCTGTTATATGCTCCAGAAGTTTACTTGAGACTGTCTCCAACATCATAGGTAATGCTGAAACGTATGTAGGAAGAATAATTAGAAGTTTGATATACAGAGAGCTCAGACATTCAAATGCAAGTTCTATAGAGTTACTTCATCTAACAACAAGAAAAATGCAGAACTCAATCATGAAGATATCAAAAGAACAGACGTATGTATTGGAAAAAACTGTCCTACGGTGCAGATTGCAAGGAAAAGCTTCAGATTGGCATTATCAGAATGAGAGATATTAACCTGCAAAAGCCCCCTTTGAGAGATCAATCAGGTCCTTGAGTGCAAAAAAATCATTGCTTTCAAGAAGATATTTACGAGATCCAAGTCCTCTATTGATGGTCCTCCGGAAAGGACAACGAACATATGGAAGCATGCTTCCAATTCTTTTCCTGACACTCATAATATGTTGCAGGGCTGGGACCTTTGAGAATAGGAATGGATTAACTGCACTCACACAAAGCATCGGCTGCAAAATAAAATCATTAGTACATCTCAAATTACCTCGGACAAGAACAAAATGCGATTGTTAAGCTTAACTAGAATGTAACAATATGCACCCAGTGAATCATCGATAACAAATGCATGTGCAGATCATTTCAACGCAGAATTAAGATAAAATTAGCAAATCAAATTAGTTCCACTACGTATGTAGCCATATCATGGATCCCATGGAGTACAAGAATGCTCAAACTCATCAATTTACAATAGTCTAAACCAAATGTGAACAGGAAAAAAGAAAGATATTTGAGTTATGTTTGGACCATTAAGTTTATGCAAGCAAGCCCAAAGACTGGGAAAAATCCACTTACTATTTATTTTAATGTCAATATACTTTCCCTTTTCCAGTAACCTATCCAGTCAATATACAAACCAAATGTGGCACTTGCTCATCCAATCAATATCTATCCAGTCACACAGAATTCACAGATGACAACAAACAAAAAGTGTCAGTTCTTGAGTTACCTGCTCGTGTATAGAATCCAGGTACAACTTAGCCAATTGCGAGACTGGATAATGACTAAAATCCCAGTGATGTAATACTCTTGCAGGTAAAACTGCAGTTTCATTTGTATGGCATGAAGAACAAAACAATTGACCGGTGTATTCACAAAGTCGAGGCTTCCCCCACCCAAGTACTTGCACAAAGTCCCGCACTAGCGTTACACCATCATCAAAATGTTTGTGGCATCCAGCACAAGTATAATGTTGTGCTTCAAGCAACTGTTTTGTAGATTTGTATGCTCTTATTTCAACAACAAGTGATATTGTCTTCCCTAAAGTGGATATGTTTCCTGGTTCTCCTCCTCTATTAGAGAATACAGACCAAGGCACCGGTTTTTGTAACGAAGGGGAACTAGGAAGTGAATCTTGAGGACATAAAAACCATAGCAATGCACTTGGTGGACTAGCAAAATAACGTGAATGGATAATTGAATGCAAGCACTCCTGAATAAGAACACTTCTCATGGAAACAACATCTGGCGATGCATTCCCAAATATTTTTCTTGATTCCTTTTCTACAGAGGACCAGGGGAGTGGAAGAGTCCAACCCTGGTCAGTAAATAATGATTTTAGCCGACGATAGAGTGTAAAGAAATCACGATACCTGCGTTCAACTTCCCACTGATCCTTGCCACTCCATACTCTTATTACGTAGACAGTAAATTCCTTTACTCCAACCAACCTTTCACTAAGTGAGACATCTCCTTTCTTCTGCTTGGCACCGACTACTTCAATCCCATCAATTCTAAGTGGCTGAGGGAAGGCGTCACCTGCCCCAGAAGTGGAAGCAGTTGACCCACCATCTCTTCCAGGCAAAGATAGTTGAGCTTGGGACATGCGATTACCCTGAGGAAACCTAGCCCCTTGAGACTCGCTAGAATCGAGCAAAATTTCTTCCATTTCATTGACAATCTCATCATAAAATTCATCAAGTTCAACTTTGTCGGCCTGCCAAAAGGCATGGAGTGCCAAATTTCAGATGCAACTAAAAAAGCCACAAGACAAATAAATATCCATTGAGAAAAGAACCAAATTTGTAGTAAAAATACTCTTGGAACTGAAAGTTGATGCATATTAATTCAAAGACTCCAGTGAGCCGCATTTGCTTGCATACATATGCTATAATACAGGACAAGCCGCCCTCCAATTACTCACTGAGGTTCCAGATGGCCAAGATAGATGCTATCAGTTAGCAAAATAATAGACAACATACTATTTTATCATACTTATAAAAACTTGATAATACCTAATCACATCTATGGGTTATTTTATACTGGTGTTCATGGATGTGTGCTTATGTTCTGAATGATATCCATTGAAAGTTTGACGAGATCAATGATCAAATATACAGAAATACTCAGAAAGATAGCCAGAGTCCAAAATAATACATGTTGTAAGTATTGCAGCATATCTAAGTTCCATATTTTCCCACCTAAATGAGTCTTTCCATATGTTTGCATGATAGTCTATCTGAGAAAAGGTATAACATGATATGAAACATACATGATTTAATTTCATAATGCATAAGCTTCAGAAATATTTAATAATAAACATCACTAGCAAAGAGACTGAGTGAATTAAACCCCTACCACAAAATTACCACTTAGCTACTTACAGACACTGACCTTAACTGTTGCAGGATGGTCTTCCGAAAGATCCACAGATGTAGGAGTGTTTTTCATTGTTCTGGTCCTGTTACTTTCAATCAACAATCTCGCTGAATTTGGTTTATGGTCTTCAATGAACTCTGCACTTCCATTGTCAAAATATTCAGTCGGATGGGAACAGAGTTGATTAGGTGAGTCAGAAAGGGGATCTGGTTTTAATTCTAAACTCTGAGTTTCTTGCTTTTCCAAAACTTTACCACCATCAACGTGAATGATATCCACAGATTTCTCACACAGACCCTCCCTTTCCATGCTGCAATCCACGACATTTGATCCAAACCCCATGTGATTTTTTTCAACAAATGGATCCTGCTTCATCTCAAAGATGTCACTGGCAGAACATCTCTTAAAATGCTCCATTCTGTCATTAGCATCTTCGACCAAACTGCAGACAACAGAAATGTCTTTGACATCTTCTTGCTCTAGTTTATGAAAGCTTCGTAAATGAGATGATGTGATTGGGGTAATTTTGTCATCTATGACTATTTCATGAGTTCCTTGGACCTGGCAAATAGCCACAGGAACGTCTCTCACCTTTTCTGCTTGCTGCAGGTCAGAATTCTGAGAATTAGAAGGGACTACTGAAGAACTATTGAAATCTTCCACCAATTCATTGCCTTCAACCAGTCTGGTGCCTGGAAGTTCTGCGGTTACATCTTCCCCTATTTCTCTTAGACCAACAACTGGCACCCCTATTGTGGCCAATGACTTTGAATTTACGAGGCTACTTTCAGCTTCAAAGTTTTGTTCTTTCTGCTCCTGAAATTCATTCAAGCTCAGAGAAGAAAGAGTACCTCCTCCAGTTTCTTGCTCAAAATCATCCCAATCCTCCGACCCAAAGGCTACAGATGTATTGATAAGTAGCGGGTTCTCATTCTCAACTTTTGCTTCCTTGCAATACTGTATGTTCCTTGGGGTGTACAAGCTCTTCCTATTCTCATCATCAGAACCACAGCCATACATTGAATCATCAGCTTCAGAATGCTCATATCTAGATGAGGTCCCATCTTCTTCCCCATCCATTTCCCTTTCTGAATCAAACCCAGCTGACATAAAATTCAAACCATTTCTGACATCACTGCCACTCAAGTCACTCTCATTACGTCCCACATTAACACACTCTTGCCTACTGCCCAATCCAATATTCATTCTGCTACTTTCTCCACAAGTAATTTCACCATCATCCATTTCCAATCTATTACTACCATTCTCGGCAATTCCCTCCTTGATATTCCCTTTCAAGCAGTCCAAACCCGAACCAGACATTTTCTGCTCCTCCATATTCCTATCCAACCTCCCTCCCAAACTAAAATTCTCCAAACTACCATCCAAACTTCTCAACGAACCAAACTCAGACTCTGTAAAATCATTAAGAGGAACAAACGAGCCGCAAAAACTAGGCGTACCCATGACCGAGTTTGCGCTGCAGTACTTCTCGAACTCCGATTCTCCTCCGCAAGAGGAGTACTGCGACAGCGATCCAGGAGATGCATCGCCACCACCGGACAGCTTTGGCGGGAAAGAATCGAACAGATCGGAAGAGGTGGTCCCAGAGACGTCCTCATGAGGCCCCTCTCCATTGATCATCTGATTCTGGGTATTATCAAAATCTTGATAAAATTTATAACAGTCAACCCAGAAAAAAAAAAAAAAAAAAAAAAAGATAGCTTAGAATTACAAAATCAATCCAGAAAGTGACTCACCCGTTAAAGAGAGAATATCGTTTAAAGTGGAAAGACAGAAAGATTATGGTTTTATAGCAGTGAATCAAATTGGGGGACTGAGCGAATCAAAGTCTGGAGTTGCAGAGAGTGTAGGCGACACCGTGGCAGAGGCGATTTTACCTTTGTGTTTGAAAGAGAGTGTTGCCGTGAGGATTTGTGAATCAGTTCAGTTGTCTTTTGCTCTCTGTTTTGAACGGTTAAGAGGTTGTTTGTTTCTGTTTGGTAAAACTGGCACCATTTATGGACATCGAAATGAGAATGGTTGTTGTATGTAATTTACGTTTTCCTCTGGAAAAATAAACTGGTGCCTTATTAAAAAGTTAGTTTTAAATTAAATAGAATTCATTTATAAATTTAACTTTTATATTTTCATTAAAAATAAATATTTAAATTGCACCAAAATATTAATGGAAGATATATAGGAAATTCATAATTAATTTTAAAAATAGAAATTCTTACACCTCGATTTATCTTTTTTTTCTCTTATTTTTAAAATAAATCATAAATAATTATTTAATTCTTTACATTTGATAAAAAAATATTAAGGATAATTAAATAATTTACCAGAAATTAAAAAATCCAGACACTAATCAATAGCATTCAATAAGAGAGGAGTTATGATTACCATTGAATCTCAGGAGTAATTTGCCTCGCTCTTCAGCCTCCAAGAATGATAAAAATTAGATAATAACGAATATGACACTTAATTTATTAATAACCATTAATTAACCAAGAATTTCCTTGTATTTGCATTCAGACCCCACATAAAACCTCCTGCCAAAGCCTAAAACCCTAACACCCCAATTAGAGCTTTAAACCACAGAACAGAAGGTCACACAGAGGTCGATCAATTCTAGGAATGGCGAAACCAAGCGAAACGGCTATGGAAGCCCTTCACCAACTGAAATCCACTGATCCTCCGTCATGGCTAGTACCATCTGCCACACTATCCGAGACGGCGCGGACGGCGTCTCAGCACCTATTTTCTTCCCTCAAGCCCTACGTCCCCAAATCGCCGTTCGATCAACTTTTAGTTGATGGATTTCACGCGGAGCAGATTTGGCAGCAAATTGACCTTGTATCGCAGCCTCTTCTCTCCAACCTCCGCCGCCAAGTCAAGCACATGGAAAAGCATCCTGAGGAACTCAAAATAGTGCTGAAGGAGAAGAAAGAGAATGAGGTTCCAAAAAAGGAAAGGAAGGTCTTGGAGGAGAAGGAAGCTAATGTCTTTGATGATGATGACATGGATATGGATGAATTTGATGATGATGATGATGATGATGTGGAGGAGGAAGAGGAGGAAGAAGAAGAGGGACAAAAAGGAATTGAGGATGAATATAGTGAAGATGAGGATACAGAAATGGGAGAGAAGAAAGTGAAAGGAGGGATAGAGGATAAGTTTTTGAAGATAAAAGAATTGGAAGAGTATTTGGAGGACGATGAGGCCAGGGAATATGGATTAGATAGAAAGAAGAAGAAGGACGAGCGGAAATATTTAGATGAACTAGACAAAGAGGATGAAGATGAAGTTGAAGAAGGAGAGGAGGATGACGAAGATGAGGAAGAGGACGATGAGGTGATTCATGCATGGTTTATTTGGAATTTCCTACTTTTTCTTTGGGAATTGGTTCGTTTTGATTTTAGAGTCCGTAAAAAATTCTAATCAAACAGAAGCACAATTAGCCTATATTATGATAAGTTTGCTGTCGGTCATTTGTTTATATTTTCTCGTTCCAAATTGTGATTTTGCAGTTTGATGATGGAGATGAAGATGCAGACAAGTTGGGAAATGCAAGGTACTAATTTCATTAAATTTGCTTTCTTTTGATCTTATGAATTATCTGTATCTGGTAGAATATCATTTCCAATATTATGTTAGATGTATAAGATGTTATAAAACCGATATTTTCCATTTTTCTTGTATCATCGCCATTACGATGCCTAAGGCCCATCATTTGCGCATGTGGAAACCAATTCCATGTCCGGTCTGGTTTGCCTAGTAATGTTGGCATATCTCTGCATTGCCATCTCAACATTGTTACATATCACATGATCACTCTTAGTCTAGCTGCAATCGCTACTAATCATAAAGTTTGAGCTTAAATTAAAAGCGGCAGACAAATCAAAAAATACATACAAAATTCTAAATTTATGGTTCATTATTATTTTGAATAGAATATGATGGCCCCAAGTGTGGGTGTCACAGATACAGTTTGACTATCATAGCCACAAACTGTAACTTGATGGTTCACCTTGGATTACCACCAAAACTGAAACTGTGATTTAAATCCAGACTTCAGCGTTACACTGATTCACGTTTTATGTCTTTTGCTAGTTCTCAATTTATTTTTTTGTTGTTTCACCTAAGTACCATCGTTGCCACCATTGTGTTCTTACCACATCCGTGATTGTTACTTGAAAGTTTAAATATGTAATTTTTTGCAAATTATTTGATTCATTTGTATCTTTGATATTTAGATATGAAGACTTCTTTGGTGGTAAAAAGAAGGCAGTTCCAAAAAGAAAATCCCAATTAGATAATGAGTCCAATGAAGACTCAGGCTCAGATGATAAAGAGGGTGTGAGGGTGGTAGATGAGGTAATATATTCAGTTTATGTAGCTACTTACGCTGAATGGAAATGGTAATTTTTTGTGGTGTCATCATAGTACAATTTTATGTTTATGAAAACACGCATATGTAAAGGCAAAACTATTATGAAATTCCTTTTCAATTCCTTCCTTTCAGTATTTATTTATTTATTTTGGTACAGAAAAAGGGTGGTCTTTCTACCCATGAAAAACAACTTGAGAAGCTTCGGTCTGAGATAGAGCAGATGGAGAAAGCAAATTTGGAGCCAAAATCTTGGACAATGCAAGGAGAGGTGACTTGGTTATTTCTACTTCTGTAGTCCAAAATGCATTGCATTAAACGTGTTTATTGGAATTGGATACAAATCAGATCCTCATATTAAATAGTGATTTTGATTTTATTATTTATGGTCTTTCATAACAGGTGACAGCTGCTAGCAGGCCCAAGAACAGTGCATTAGAAGTAGATTTGGATTTTGAGCACAATGTTAGGCCTGCTCCTGTAATCACAGAGGAGGTTACTGCATCACTCGAAGATATGATTAAGAATAGGATCATTGAGGTAAAATTCATATTTTGCCAGCTGAATTTCCAAATGAGTTTCAAAAATTCCCTGGGTTAATGCAGGATCATATATTTTGATTGGTAGCTTGTAAACTGCTTGATTATGCTGCCTAACGTTTGCTAATAGAAAACCAATTGATGCACACACCCGCCGTAGCTAACTAGATGTGAACTTGAGAATGTGTTGAATGAAACTCGCCTATGCTTTTTATTGCACGCTGCTCCTTCAGTCGCTCTTTAGTACAGATTGTTGGACACGATTATACTCGCCTTTGGAACTTTCTTAACAATTAAAAGATCTTGTGATATTTCTAGGGGCAGTTTGATGACATTCAGAAGGTTCCTAGTTTACCCTCTACAGCACCAAGAGAATTAAAAGAATTGGTAAGCATTATGCTGGTGAAAGAGGTAGTTTGTTAACTTCCAGTTGTAATTTCTGTTATTGTAGAGAATATATTGTTGAAGCTGCTTTTTTTTTTGGTCTGAAAATTCGCAGGATGAGAATAAGAGCAAGAAAGGTCTTGCTGAAGTTTATGAGGTTTGTCACTCACAAAAATGATGCTTTTCTGGGTTTTTTAATTCTGTATCTGGATCACATAATGTTGGCAATTGCAATGATCTCTCACTTTATGGAACTTCTGTTTACTGAAACTTGTTTCATTTAAAATCATTCACAGGAAGAATATGTTCAGAAGACAAACCCAGCTGCTGCTCCATTATCCTTCTCTGATGAACAAAAGAAGGAGGTGACTTTTATGTCGCATTCTTTACCCATTTTGTTCTTTTATTCTTCCTTTATCATTGACTGCCACGTCTTGAATGGACTCCTCAACATCTGGCTCCAGAGCTATATGTTGTGGATCCATATATTTTGATTGAAAACATATCTTTGATTCATTGAAACTTGTGGCATTTTCTTTGCTAGGCAAGTGTTCTGTTTAAGAAACTATGCTTGAAACTGGATGCTCTATCTCACTTCCACTTTGCTCCAAAACCTGTACGCATCTCAACCATTATAACATGCTTTTTATAATGATTTTTTTTCTTTAATTTCATTTAATCTATTGTACATTGTCTTGAATAGGTTATAGAAGACATGTCAATACAAGCAAATGTCCCTGCTCTTGCTATGGAGGAGGTAAAGAGATTTCCTTATTATCTTTGGTCCGAACTTGTTTATGACTTAAAGATTTACTGATGCATGTGGTTTCTTCCATGAATAGATTGCACCAATGGCAGTTTCAGATGCAGCCATGCTGGCGCCTGAAGAAGTCTTCTCTGGCAAAGGGGACATTAAAGAAGAAGCTGAACTTACACAGGAAGAGAGGAAGAGGAGGAGGGCTAAAAAGAAAAGAAAATCTAAAGGTAACCACTGAGAGGAAACTAATAGCATCTTGGAGGCCTTTTTCTCTTTTTTACTTTGAATAATGAATGGGTTTAATAATTATCAATTATCTTAAGAGTACTTTTTCTGTTCATGTTCACCTTTATGTGGGATGATAGCTGAAGCAGTAAAAAGGATGGTGAAGAAAGGACGAGACAACACCTCGTTGCTAAATCACAATGATGGTAACAACTAATTTAAGTCAAAGTGCTGGTCTATTTTCTTGATCTAAACCAAATTTGAGATCCGCTGACTTTTCATTAAATTGCAGACAAAGAGTAACAACTAAATTCATACCCAAGGAGATCCGTGAACCAGTTTCAACTCGTTTTTTCAAAGTTATGGCCACTAGATGGACAGGGGAAAACTCAAAATAGAGGCCTAATTATTTTATGAAGATATCTCTCCTGAATTCCTCTTGAAAAGGTTGAGGAGCGTTGAGAGAAATCAAATGATACCAAGATGGATGAGAAAGATTGCAAAATACTCCAAGGAAAACTTGAGAAGTTAGCCTCCATTAGGATCGAACATAAAATTTTGTTGTGTAATTAGTCAACCTGTGAAATATTTGAGGTACGGGCTGATCATGTTTTTTTATGACACATTATGATTATTCGTATTCTTTCACTCGGCTGTTGTGGCAACGGAATTTAAATTATCCTTTACTTGAAATGAGGCTGAATGAAAAATAGTGTTGTCTTTTGGAGCTTTTAAAAGTCACCCAGCTTTAGATCTGAAAAAATCAAATGAAGTCAGACTTTGAAGTCGAGAACATAATAGATTGCACAGCAGCAGCAAAATAAAGAAAAGACTAATAAGCCCGCTTAAATAGGCTTATAGAGAATTCCTATGCGTAGCTGGCTATTTATACGAGAAAAAAAAAAACAAACAACACGCTAAAACGTTAGAATGTTTAATTAATTATCACTCGGTGCATCCAAAGCACATTGCTTTTATATAAAATATGATGAATGCTTATTAATCCAAAAATTCTTCAAAAGCAACCAACAAAAGTTGCTGATGCATGGAGTATATTCCAGTCTTAATTCATTCTTTATGGGCCACTGCAAGAGAAAAAGAAACAGATGCTTGGCGAATGTACTCCATCTTGTTTGATGCTGCTGCTGTTAGCACGACTCTCTCTTTCAACTCACTGCAAAATCAGGAGGTAACACTCCACAGAAAATGATAATTCTACTTACTCGGCTTTCAGATTTCCTTCAAGCCTCTCAATTGCAGCGCCAACACCACTCTTTGCGTCTCCACTCCCACTCAAATCAGGATTTCCTTCATTTGCTTTCTCTATAAGCTTCAAGTGAATCCACCCTATGACAAGATGTATAACTGTAATATTAGAGGTTTTTCTTTCTTGAATAACTCAAGAATGACATAGCATGTTGCAATAAGTAATGAGGCTGAAAACCTAGAAAAGAATCCACTATAATTAGATATTTCACATCCAGTAATCACCTAACAGAAAGTTTCAAATATATAAGATAAGGAATGATCCAATACCAAGAGGTAAACAAAACGCTGCACCCAGAGCTGATCCCAGCAGCACATTCCTCAGACGCCATCGGAGAGATCCAGGCACTAAAATATAATTTAATTAGGAAAAAGAAAAGGTTGGAAACGCCTTTAATAATCATAAGAAGTGGAAATTAAAATAAAGATAACCTTTTTACCATATGAAAGTTATTGATGAATTAGTGAACCAAATTCCAAAAATCAGCAAGTAAAACAAGTCTGATGCATGGGATATGAAGTATTACAAATTAAACCAAATGTAGCAGCAGTAGCTGAGCCAGCTCCTACAACATTGAAAACATCATGCACACCACGTTTCTCAGCCAGCAGATTTTGTAAACCATAAAATGCAGCAGTGAACATCCCAAGGCGCACTCCACCAACTATTGAACCACGAGTAACTCGGACAAACCTCTTCTCCATTGCATCTCTCATCAATCGATATTGTTCACGCTTGTCTGGAGTGCTCCCAAGCTTCAACATTACTTCTGCATCCTTGCTCTGAAATAGTGGTTAACTCCTCACAGATGTCACTATCTATATGCATATATGCATATATACAGGAAAATTTATTGCATGAGCAAATAAAATGTTACCAGGCAAAAATCCAGACAAAAAGGATGGAAGAAGATTTACAGAATAAGGAGGGCAGTTCCAGAACAAATACTATTCAACATGCAATAAGTTAATCCCTCTTTCCCCTAATCAAAATAAACCATTGCCGCCAGCAGGAAATGCAGGAGAGAGAGAGTTGAGTATAGTTCATTAATGACTACAAAAATGTCCACATCTGAGTAAAACTAGGAGCATGCAGAATTTACAGTATTATAAACTAAGCACATTACCACTGCATGAGGGGAAGGTTTCATACAGCCCGTCACTTCTACTCATTATACAAGCCGAAAACATTATTTGTTGAATTTCACTTGCAATTTTTAACATAAAAAATGTTCATTGTCCCTTCCATACCTTATTATAGGTGTACCGACGCAGTACCAAGTCCTTGAAGAACTAAGGTAAACAAATATGAAACTTAACTGAATTTAAGTTAATATTGATAGTTTCAAATTCCACAACTTTTAATGGTTTTTTAAAGTACATATACTCGTATCAGTATCCACAAAATCTAGTCCCCATCTTAATATGCGTTCAGAGCAGTACAATGATGATGGATGGGTGTCGCAATGAAATAGTATTATGAGTCGCCAAGAGAAAGAATAGTGGTGTCTTTCGCAAGCATTAACTCACCACTGATGCAGCTGCCTCCTTGCTGCCACCATATAACATGCCTGCAAACACTCCAACAACAGTTGCTGTGCCCCAGTTAACAGTTCCAGCCAAATGTGGACTTTCCTGATCAGAGAAATAAAATTATATGTGTATATATATAAAAGAGAGGGAGAGCGAAAGAAGGAAAAGATTGGTTTTGCTTGCCATATACACACTACATTCAAAACGGCCAAGAATCTTCATACATGCAAGGCCTCTCCAATACCATTTATTTACATGTAAAATATGGATAGCAAGAAAAAATAACCAAAGAAAAAAAAATTGTACGCTTCAAGAACTTGGTATTTCATGCCAAATTTATTGTAATATCTTAACATACCAACGACATTGATACGACCAAGTTTATACTGGTAAATCTACACTCAAGAAAGTGGTTCAATAAAAACCACTTGGATTGGATAAAATTTTGGATACTTGCACTTAATTTGATTGCAATTTACCAACATACTTCACAGTATATATTAGAATGAACTGACGTCTTAACCTTCTTACTGTCCTAAAAAACATAAAGTGGCACCAATCTACTGAAACCGAAATTTCTCACTCAATTGCAACTGAGACTACACTAAAGACTATCAGAAATAAATATTTCCGGCTCATGATCAAGGTTAGCATCCCAACTCTGTTCCTAACCCCAAAACTGCCAATAACATATGCATTCAATAAAAAAAAAAAAAACAAAAAACTTTTGATTCTACTTCTAAAGCACATAAACTGAAGTTGACGACTAAAAAATTATCGAAATCTATCTTTAATCCAGAGCCGGAAAACAAGAACAGCAACAACAAAAAACAAGCAATTAGGTTATCTTAGTTCTGTAATTTCAGCTGGTATCAAAACTACAACAGTATAACGACTGCTCGAAAAGAACTATATTATATTAACCTAAATTGAGAGCATTTTTCACAATCCAAGTGTAATTGGAGGTTAATCAAGTGGGGAAAAAACACGAGGACCTTAAAAAAAGTGAGTGCTAGAGAGAGTGCGTGTCTTACATTAGAGACCGTTTCTTCAGCTTTTTCAGTTGCGTCCATTGATCAAACAATGAAATTCAACTTGTTAAAGTAGAAACTTCACACTGAACTCGAAATGAATGCCGATTGATGTTCTTAAATTTCCTTCAGTTTCTCAGCAACCAAACAGAAGTTAATCGAACCTATGAAATGACCTCCATGGCGGTTCGTTACTCATTTCCCCAACGAGTTGGTCACTGAACACTAAAGTGACCAATATACCCTTCTTATTTCTATATTTCCCATTCTACCCGTTACATGTTACGTACATTTTGGATAAATTAATATTTAATCCTATAATTTAATAAAATTTACAAGTTAAGACCCTTATTTTCAAAAATTAATTAAATGACCCATCTATTTTTGTTGTTGTAGGCTGTTCAATTAAATAGATATTCTCCAGTTTGATCTAAGTAATATATGATTTATTCTAATTTTTTCAAAAAAAAAAAAAAATATTTTATCAAATTTTCTACTAAACTGCTATCAGATTATTCATATGTATGGTTTAAATTATTAAATAAAATTAACAATAAAATTTGATTTTCTTATCTCTCAAAGTAAATTTAAAATAAAAAGTATTATGCTCGATTTTTTTATTTGATTAGTAAAAAAAATCAGCAAAATTTTAACAAACATATAACTGAGTTGAAAAAACAAAATGTAAGGGTAATTTTTTTTTTTTTGAAAACATAAATTTTATAAATTTTAACTTATAAATTTCACTAAATTATAAAGAGTAAATAGCTCTATAATAAGTAGTTTATTACCTTTCACTTCTCTTTTTCACACACACACACACACAAAAAAAAAAAAAAAAAAAAAAAATTAAAGAATAACAACATATTTCAAAATAATTTTCTAAACATGTATATATTCATCAAAAGTTCATAAAAATAAAAAAAAAATAAAAACCTATATTTAAAATTCAAACTCTTATCTATTGAGTGCAGCCATAATGAATTGGTAAAAAAATTTTACTTTATCATGATGAGCTTTCCAGTTGTTGGATATTGTTCTTATTTTATTGAACTCAGTCATGAAGACCTCATCATATTCATGGCTGTGGTTTGAAATTGGATTTGGATGAATAACAATAATAATAATAATTAATCTTCAATCTGATTAAATTCTTACTTTTATTTTAAGCCATTCACTCTGGTATTATTAAACTATAAGCTATGCCAAAAAGAAAAAAGAAGGAATGTATGAGATATGAAAAAACCAGAATTTTCTTTTTCCTCTTTTCTTTCTTTCTTTCTTAAGCAACAAATTTGAATATAACTTCCATTTGCACTGTTGTAGTCGTAGACACAGCAGAAAATATGACTTGATTATGAAGAAGCATCTTAAGACAACAAAATCATTTCATGCCTCTCTAATCACTCTCTACTCACCAAAAAAGCAAACTAAAGCTGCCTATACTCCATTGCTCAACATCAAAAAGTCAGCTGCCCAAAGATAAAGAAAAAGAATTCCATTAAAAGATACAACATATATAGATTCCTCAACAGTACCATGTGCATAAAGTCCCATACAACAATAAACATTTCTTCTTCAATCCAAGCAAAGTATCATCATTCATCGCCACACCCACATCTTCTCCAAGAAAAATATTTTCTTCTTCATTTCTTGATTTCTCTATTTCAAGAATCAAAGCCATGCCTACTATTTTCTTCATCTTTCTCATAATTTTCTTGAAATTAATCCATTTCAACCATGCCCATTTGAATCCGTGCCGTTCTTATTGTGGAAATATCACTATAGATTACCCTTTTTCACTTCAATATGGCTGTGGTCACCCTGGTTTTAGAGACCTATTATTCTGCATAAACGACGTACTAATGTTTCACATAAGTTCAGGTTCTTACCGTGTACTAGAAATTGATTATGCTTATCAATCTCTCACTCTTCACGAGCCTCATTTGTCAAATTGTGACACTATTGTGCTCGGCAGCAAGGGAAATGGGTTCTCCGTCGAGCCGTGGCGGTCGCCGTACTTTAATCCAACGGCAGATAATGTGTTTATGCTTATAGGTTGCTCAGCTAAATCACCACTCTTCCAAGGCTTCCCCGGAAAGCACTTGCCTTGTCGGAACGTTTCAGGGATGGGATGTGAGGAGTATTATGGGTGCCCAGCGTGGAGCGTAGTGGGCCGGCGGCATGCTGGGTCAATGTTTGGGTCCGGCCCACCGGAGTGTTGTGCTGTGGCATTTGAGGCTATTAAGGCAATCAATTTAAGCAAGCTAGAGTGTGAAGGGTATAGCAGTGCTTACAGTCTTGCACCGCTAAGGGTTGATGGGCCTAGTGAATGGTCATTTGGGATAAGAGTGAAGTATTCAGTGCAAGAGAATGAGGAATTTTGTAGAGCTTGTGAGGCAACTGGTGGCACTTGTGGGTATGGCTCTGATGGGATTAGACAGATGTGCATGTGTGCAGATTTCAACTCCACGTCAAATTGTGATTCAGGTACATTGAAACAGACTTACACAGTTACAATTTTAAATACAAATTACCTTAATACTTGTTAAGAACTCTGCAACTCGTAAAAGACAGAGATTACAATTACAAATTACCACTATCCTTCATTGTTATTGTTACGTTGTATAAATGAACTGTTATTTTTTGCAGTTATTTCAGGAACAAGCAGCAGAAGATGGTCGAGGTTGGGCACAGTAGCAGGTACCTTGTTCGCAACTAAACTTATCCAAGTACCTAATTACCTAATTACGTATGGGCCATGAACAACTCACTTCATATGGCCGAAAATAACGCAAATCACAAAGTTAGGTAATTGCCTATTTCCATCTATAGCTTCTTGACAATTCAAATTTTTTCATTTTTTTTATTTGTCGTATTGTTAGAAAAAATATATAATAATAATAATAATTTTAGAAGTAAATTAATGATTTAATTATTTGTTATTAAATGAATTGCAGGATATTTGATCTGTCTATTAGCATGGGCAGCTGGCAATTCCGGTTGACAGAACAGCAGAAGAGAGAGAGGATATTTTTGGAAAAAAGAAAAAGAAGTTTAACACTACCATATTATATGAATTAAATATGGAAAATTTTTGTGATTGATTATTTAAAAATATTATATTTATTATCCATCATACTCTTCTTTGTTTAGATGTATGGGAATCCTTCATTTAATTGTTTTTCTTTTCTAAAACTTATTAGTAAGCCTAAATAATAATTTCAATGCCCTTAATTAGTAATTACAAGTGCATTTGATTTTGCATTGCATTGTTAGTGTAATTATTTCATCAAAATGACGGTATGGATTGGAGTTCCTTAAATTTCTTTTTCTTTTTTTTTTTTATGCAAAACAAAATTAGAATAAAAATTTTGATAGTGTTTCTTATCTAGAAATTAAAACTAATTCAAATTTTAAGTAATTTTGAAATCTGAAAAAAATTAAAATCTTGATGCATTTCCATCTCCTTTAGTTTAATTATATTAAATTTTAATATAATTTAGTCTAATTATATTAAATTTCATAAAAAAAAACATCACTTTTCTCAAGTTTTAAATAAAGCATAAATGAATTCATCTAATTGTGTACCTCTCCACCCATTTAATTACACCTTAAAGCACATGGAATTTTTTTTTTTTTTTTAAATCATCTGTATCTTGATCCTATATCCTATTCAACTTGGTTAAGGCTCTTCGCTTCACCTCTCTCTACGGATGGGATCGAATCCGAAAGCTACATTCACATGCGCAGTCTGCGTTGCCAACTGAGTTAAATAATTAATAGGTTAATCATAAATTATTTAATACCATACCTGAAATCAATGGAATTAAAATATTTGTAATAATGCCCATTTTCAATTTTTAAAAAATACAAAATAGTAATAAAGAGTAGTATTTTTTAAAAAATAAAATATTAATTTGATTTAATGATCTGACTTTATATAGTATCGGTAAATCTTATCCGAGTTTGTTGAATCCGAAAAACTGCCAATGTTGTCAATTCCGTTTCTTTTTGGATTGAAGGAAATCCAAAACGGTTTTTCAGCCAAATGGCTATTTTGGTAAGTCAGATGCTCCTCTACTGGAGACGCTCCACTATTCAGAGTAATTTTTTTAATAAATATTTTGTAAACAGCAAGAGATTTTACACGATAAGACAAGAATTTAATAATTATACGGCACGCCAAAATTAATTACAGCGATAAAAAATATATATTAAAGCTCAGAATTCAATTTATGATTCGTCTTGACTAAATTATTGGAATGCATAGTTCAATAGAGATTCTTCACCGTTGCTGGAATTCATTTTGCGTGAAAACCAGAGAATTACCTATTGCTCTGCTAATCTCTAACTTCTTCACCTTCCCTTCTATGGTAATGCACAGGCTAAAACCAAGCCGCTACTCCCACCAACCCCCAACTATATAATCCTACATGTCCAATTCAATCATCAAAATTACTGCTCAATCCATATTGTTATATTTGTATATCCATTCGATTAAGCTATCTCTCTCTTTCTTTCTTCAATTGCTCAGTAAAGAGTCTGTCTTAGTTTTTGCGGTTATTGTATCTTTCTGTCATCTTTGTTTTGGCATCTATGGCTTTAGCTTTCGCTTTCTCTTCGCTCTATTCCTATCAGCCTAAAATTCATATCTCTTCTTCAATAAATCGGAGACCCTTATCGCCAATTTACCAGTTTCGAGAATTCAACTGCTCTGTTTTCGCCGCAGAGAAAAATGGAAGCAGTAGCAGTAGAAAAAGTACGACTTTTGTTACTGCCCTTTCTTGTGTTCGTGAAAAATCGTCGACACCCACGACTGCATTTAATGAGGTATGCTCAGAATTTAAATTTCTTTGGGTATTCTGTTTCTTGTAATTATTGTTTAATGATTCTGTTTTCTGTTTTTTTTTTTTTTTTGGTCTTTCCTTTTCCAACAGTTAATCGAGTCTTTGATTAGTCGGGTGGATTTGACGGAATCTGAAGCTGAAACTTCGCTTTATTATTTATTAAATGATGGTAATGAGGCTTTGATTAGTGCCTTCCTTGTGTTGCTGAGAGCCAAAGGGGAGACTTTTGAAGAAGTAAGTGCAACTACTATCTGCTTTGGAGTTGTTTGGCTTGTTGTTAGTGACTTAAGCCTGTGCTCTAGTGCATTGATTCCTTTCAAGGGCAATAATTGCATCAGTCTATGTGCTTTTATTGTTTTCGATTGACATCAATTTAATTCCAAACAGTAATTATTTAAAAGATGTCACTGTAATGTGTTTTGGTGAAGCAGTGAGAGTTACGTTACGAATGGAACGAAAATAATCTTAAATTTTGGGTTTTTTTTTTTTTTTTTTTTTTTGGGCTGACAGATTGTGGGATTGGCAAGAGCAATGATTAAGCATGCTAGGACAGTTGAAGGGTTAGTTGATGCAGTCGACATTGTTGGAACTGGTGGAGATGGGGCAAATACAGTTAATATTTCTACTGGAGCATCAATACTTGCTGCTGCTTGTGGTACAAAAGTTGCCAAGGTAACACTTTTTAATCTTAAAGTGAAACAATAGACTTGTCCAATGATTCATAGTGATATGCTAAATGCCACGAAACCGTTTGTTTGCTTCACAGCAAGGGAATCGTTCGAGTTCTTCTGCTTGTGGAAGTGCTGATGTACTAGAAGCACTGGGGATAATAATTGATCTGGACCCAGAGGTAGGTTTACTATGAATGCAAGTCATTAATACCTTTAGTTGGTCCTAGTACTGATTTGGTGTGTTGATACATCCTGAATAGCATTGTGGTATTCAAACCAGCTCTTTTTGGTATGAGAAATGCATGTTAGATGTGATATGGTGGATATTTGTAAACCAACAGTCCTACAGCTCACGGACAGCATATGAATGTGGACCATTTTCTAGGTTTGTGATCATTATTGTTAGTCCCTCTTCCTACCAATTTCTTCATGATAGTAACATGCTAATGCCAGAACCCACAAATGCGAGCCGATCTAATACTCATCTTGCATTTTTAAGGCCAATTCATCAAATCGCTTTTTGTGGGGGAATGTTGGTGTTTAATCCATCTGATATCTGATACAATTTATTGTAAGTGAAAGGACTGAACTTCTGGTCAAAACCATGTGCGCTTGAACTCTTGAAGGTGAGTTTTCAATGTGCCTTTCAGGGTTTACACTTTCCATTGGCCTGCAGAATTTCCAATTACTGCAAATTTGAAACCTTAACCAATCCATGTCTAAGAGCTATTACTAGTAATGCGTTAATTTCTTTCATTTTGCAAACATTCTTCGTGCCCACATCTTATCATTTCTCTTCTTGAACCATGGCTGGAGTCTGTAAAGAAAGAGTAGTACTGTACCGACGCTGTGAGGTTCCGGTTGATCTGATGTCCATGTCTCTTGGGGTATAATCTAACTGAGAGCTGAAAAATAGGGTGTGTCTTTTTCGATGACTTCTAATGATATATTCTTGTTTTCAGAAATTTGTCAAAATTAAGTGCTTCAATTTTGGCTTCTTTTTGTTCAGAATTTATTTTTAGATCATAACCTAGGTAGGTGAAATAGACACCATATGTTTGGAAATCAATTCAGTTGTAGAAATGTAATGTCTTTTGATACATTTATTTAGTGGGTTCCTTCTCTGTCTGTTGATGAAACCAGGGGGTATCCAAGTGCGTGAATGAGGCAGGAATTGGTTTCATGATGTCTCCAAAATACCATCCTGCCATGAAGATTGTCAGCCCTGTGAGGAAAAAGCTAAAAGTAAAGACAGTATTCAATATCTTGGGCCCTATGCTGAATCCTGCACGCGTACCTTTTGCTGTTGTTGGTGTATACAAGGAAGACTTGGTAAGTTCCTATACCATGAATTATAATAGTAGTAAATATGTCATGCTATCATTTTTCAGATTTGTTAATTATTAATATTATAAGCCGAGGAAAAAGGAATTTCTGAACTTATTCAGTTAAATTACTAAAATTTAAGCTTTCAACATCTTTATCAGATGTTTTTGCTGCAATATTGAATCTCTTCATATTGTTAGCAGTACACTGTAGACTGCAATCTGTTGTGCACACAGTCGTGAATAGATGCTCCTCTATTTACATCTGAAGCATATATAGAAGCTATATTAGGTATTTCAGCTAAACTTTTATATCTTCAGTGATGGAGCCAGAACAAATTGGTTGTGGGGCCAAAGAAAGAAGTTTTAGGGGTAAGGGCTACGGAAGACCTTTTGTCCAAAAAGATAACTAAAAAGAAGGTTCACATCAATAGAGATCATTACTGTGAAAAATCTTATTCTTAGACATTCTGAAGATGCCAGAAAAGAGACATTTTAACATTCAAGAAATGTGTAGTTGGCTTGGGCTTCTTGGCTGTTCCACTTCCATTCATATAACCTGCATTCTTTTGTGGAACTTTTTTCTTCTATTAAAGGAGTATTCTTCTTGCATTCTTTGAGTAGGTCTATAAAATGGCTAAAGCATTGCAACGATTTGGAATGAAGAGAGCATTAGTTGTTCACTCGGAGGGCTTAGATGAAATGAGTCCCCTCGGTATGGTTTCGTCCTTTTCTGTATCTCAAGCTAATGCCTATATGAAATACAAAAACTTCAGATTTCTTTGGCTGCAGATTTGATAAGTCCATTTTGTCTTCATGATTCAATCTAATCTCGTTTCATTTATTCATGATTATCTGAATACAGGACCTGGGTTAGTCCTTGACATCTCTCCAGAAAAGATTGAGAAATTCTTATTTGATCCATGTAAGATCTTCTCACTAACTTGGTAATGTGTCCATATCTTCCTTCAACTACATAAAACTTTTGCTCCAAGGATTGGAGGGGTGTAAACTAAAACTTCCAAAATGAACATCACCTATACTTGAGTTGTGAAATGTAGATGTGATTATTATTAGATCACTGATAAACTGAGAATGTTCATTGAACAGTGGATTTTGGCATTCCTCGCTGCACCTTAGACAGCTTGCGAGGTGGAGGCCCAGAATACAACGCAGAGATGCTAAAACGAGTGTTGTCAGGGGAGAAAGGGCCAATTGCTGACGCATTTGTGAGTTCCATCAACACTTCTAGAAATTTCATGGTTTCCTGTTTGTGCACATGCGAGTTGTATGAATATGAATCAATCAAATGGGTTATCCAAGTTCTAACGCAAGGATAATATATCAGATCCTTAATGCAGCAGCAGCTCTCTTGGTAAGTGGCCTTGTGAACACTTTAGCTGATGGTATAGCCTTGGCTCGTGAGGCGCAATCATCAGGAAAAGCCATCGAGACACTCGATTTGTGGATAAAAGTTTCGAATGTAAGTGAAAATTTATGTGCAGTTTTTGTTATTTCTTGGAATTTTAACATCACTAGTTTTCTTGTATCCACTTTGTTGGACAACAGAAGGTGAAAGAAGAAACGCTTGTCAAGACCGCCTGAAAATTTGTTTGATGATAGAAAGCTGTGAACGCCATAGTGTCAACTGCACAATTGGCAATTCTACAATTAAAAGAGCAACAAAGAGACTTTGTACGTTCATAGTTAGAACTAGTCAAGACGGTCCAAATTTTGAACGATTGGCTTGTAAGGAATATTTTCTTTAGCGCAAGAAAGTTTCCAACTTGAAAGGAATATAATGATCCCAATCCAAAATTATAGATGCTGAATTTATAAATGGCAAAATGAACATTGCACAAAACCAATATAATAAAAGTTGCAATTTTCATACTCGGGAAAAGATCAAAACAAAGCACATTATACATTTAGTTAGGTCCATGAGAAGGATTCATGTACATTGGTAACATGGGATGAATTTTTATTCTCGTATTTCTACAGTATCATCGTCTGGGTTTTCAACATTACTCACAGCTGAGCAGAGTCAGCAGAGTTGTTAGCAATGGCACCAGCATCGTTGAGAAGGGACAAGAGCTCGCCTTTTTGGTACTTCTCCAGTGTATCTACAACAATCCAACAAGCTAATTGATTGATATTTAAGTCAAGTCATATAAACTGGGATCATGAAAATTGAAGTTAGGAAAATAAGTATTCGTTCTCATACCTATAGCAGTTTCGAATAATACAATACTAAAGCCCCTCTCTAAAAACGGAGAAACAGAGAAGTAGAGAAAAGTAAACTTAAGAATATAGAATGCACTGACCATCACAACCACCGATTCGTTTTCCATTGATAAACACATTTGGTACAGTCCTTTGCCCAGTCCATTGGGTTAAAGCTGCTTGGATTTCAGCTCCATCAACTTCAAAAGAAAGAAGTTCCTTTTAAAATACAGTGTATTACCTTAATAAAAGCCTGATTGGCAACTTTCAGGGTAACAAATATTAATATAACATGAATTTAAAAAACAATGATTAACAGCAAATTTATATTTATGACAGCATGTTGATACAAGCGGTTTATACCTCAAAAGTAGAAATACTGCTAATTCTTGTTAATATCAAAATGTTATTATGTTTGATCAAGATGTAATAATGGAAAATGTCAAAAAAAAAAAAAAAATGTAATAATGGAATGGACTATAAAGAATTGTACTTAAAGGAGTATAGTCATACTTTCCTCATCCAGTTCAATAACTTTATAGCTTGCTCCTAATTGTGTCAGCAACTGCTTGACCCTGTTGCAATAACCACAGTAGGTTTTGCTGCAAACATGAACACAGGACACTGTGAGATCAAACAAAAACAGAGAGACAAACAAATACTTTTCAATATCCTATTTCCATTCCCAAAAAGAAAGGAGCAACAAAAAAATAAAAAGAAAACTTCAAAAAGAATATTTCCAATAATTTCAATAACCTAAATACCATAAGAAAAAATGAAACATGAAAAGGGAATTGGCGAAAGATTGAGAATTTGAAAAAGAAAAAAACCTAAAGACGACAACAGGAGCAGAGGTGGAGAGTTCCCTGGCCTTATTAAGTGCCATGTCGATTTCTTCTTTGCTCTTTTTGCTTGAACTAAATAACGAACCCATTTCTGTGTCTTTATTACTGTTGAAGAAAGAAAGAAAGACAAAGGCAACCGAGATCAAGAACAGGTGTTTTGTGTTCGATTTTCGTGCAAAATTTCGGTGGCAGAGAGACGGTATTCACAGGTGGCTTGTGGGTGTTATCAACTGTGATTAGGTGGCGGCCTTCCACTAGGGCAAAGCGAATCAGATACCCATCAAGTCTCGTCAAGGAAATATATTATTAATTTTTAGAAAAGATAATTAAAATTTGGATTATTAACCTTTATTTAAAAAAATAATAATTAAATCCAATTTCATTAGCACAAAAGGCCACAATTACCAATTTGGAAGTTCATTTAAACATTGTAAAAAAACAAATTTCATATACAATAGCTGTTGATGATTCATTTTGATGCAAAAATGGCTTCTAAATCTTTGTATAACCGACTTGGTTTTAACTTGAAATCTGCAGAATTCTGGGATGAGCCACCACTGCTTTTATTTCCCCAGAATCCACTCCATTTTGTGTGGCTAGTTGAAGGGTCATTTGGACTTCCATTTCTATCTGCAGTAAAGCTGGCCTGTGCCAGTTCTCTCAGCTGTTTTGGCCATGGCTTATCTGCTCTTTCAGCAGAGGAAATTGTCTCTCCCCCAGTTCCTCTATCTTGCTGTTGATTCTGCGGCAGCTTGCATTCCAGGTATCTGCTCATTTTCTGTGGAGTGAAGAACAAGAGAAACCCTATTGATCCAGCTTTCAAACCTACTGAGAATGATTTTTCAGCAGGATCCAGCTGCTTTGTCTGTATGTACAATGCATACCATTCATTGATCATTTGCCCCAAAAATCCAATTAAGAAGAGCACAATCATAAAAATTCCAACTTTAGTTTCATCACTGGCCGTTAATTTCTTCTCCAAGAGTACGAAACAAGTGGTAAATATACCTACATGGGAGGAAAGACTAATGATCTCAACTAATTGCACCTTTTTCTTAATAAAAGGTTTCTTAAGGACAAGGAAGAAGAGCTGAAATGATGTTATGCAAAATAACATAATTGTTGGAGTTTTAGATGACCAGTCATCCAAGTATGCACCGACCAAAATGCCTAGAGTAACTCGCTTTACTGTTTCAAGTAGTGTGTAGTATATTCTAAGTATTCCAAACAGTTTCTGTATAAAAGGTGCTTCTGCATCTTCTGTTTCATCGTCGGATGCAATAATATTATCCCTTTGCTTTTTGGGATCAGCTTTAGAAATTTGTGAGAGCATGTATTTAGGGGGACCTCTTAGATCTTCAAATAAAGGGCCAAGCATTATTAGATAAACAGAGTTAGTTTGGTTCTTCCATGTCCATTGGCCTCTTTTACCTGGACCTAAAGATACTCGAATAATGTCTTGATACCAGTGAAATATCTGGCCTTCTTGATGGATTTCCTTGTACTGGAGTAGCTTTCCAAGCGAAATTCCAACAGACAGGAACAAGAACAAGGTCAGAACTGAAAATCCCACAAACCCCAGCAGCAGTACACCAATGACAACCCCCAATTGCGTCCCTCCTTGAACCATAAAAGCGATATCAGTTAAACCGTATAAAGATGTGTAGTTTCAAGTTCTCCTAAAGGTTAATAAATTTATAAAGAAATTGCAAGGAAAATAGAATGCATAATCATGATTTATTTGCATATTTAAACAGCCAAGCAGGTTTGTAATATACATTTATGTGGAGAATATAAATGATTCAGGTCCCCTATCAGGAAAAAGAGAATCTGAAACTTCAAGTTTTCAATTATATTATTTATGGAAATGGTAAACAAATTCGGGGAATTTTTGACACTAAGTATTCAATTTGTAAAGCAGTAGGACATCCATAAGTAAACCGGTCCGGACTGATTCATCGGATTTCGATATTATGATGCAAGCTCTCTATTCTATGCTCAGGTGTGCTAACTGTGCATAGAGAAAGAGATACATAAGAGGTAAAAAATGAAAATGCATAGTACCTCTAACGAGAGAAGCAGAGGCCTCACAAATACAAGGCAATGCAAGAATCATGAGAAATATCTCAAATCTTGGGAATGTTAATGCTCCATAATTCCTTGGCTTTTCAAGGTCTTTCTTCCTCAGTTTTAAAATAAAAAAGAGTAGACCATGTAGCAGTATCAAACTGCCACCAACTAAAGCCAGCCAGAACATACTTCTATCAAAAACCCTCCACCTACAATAGTTAAAAGCAAAAGATATCAGGTTAATAAGTAAAATTCTTTTATGCTGAATGCCAGAACCTAAATGTTAGAAGGCTCAAGCAAATAATTGATCAGAATAAATGAAATGACAAAAAGAGGTGTTAAGCATCCACATTTTGAGGTCATAACCAATAGTCTGCAATAGCAGAAGGTAGCAGCAATGTTTCTGGAAGCACTGACTGGAAATGAATGAATGAAGAAGCACAGATGACAGCTGCAGTTTTCTTAAACAATTGGTTTTTACCATTCTATATAGTTCAGCAGTTCCAAGTTTTCTTGTTCAGCCATTGAACCTTTTATCATGATGTTATGTCAATCAAGAGTAAATTGAAGGAACAGAAGTAAACCACAATAACTCACCCATTCGAATACTGTGGATCTAAAATATATTCTGCTTCTGGCGTCATATTTTGGCTCTGTAAGGATAAAAAGGGGTTTCTGTCTTATAAAAATAGTTGCTAAAGCTGTTTGAAGTTGAAAATTCATAGAAGAATCCACCCCTACCTCAAAAAATATTCTATACTCCAGTGGAGTGAGTGGCAATCCATATACTGAAGCAGCAATAGCCAAATTCTGTTCTTCCAGTTGTTTTTTCTTTGAAATTTCTGAATCATAAACACTGGAAATATAGGAATGTGGGGCAGTAGTAGAATTTGGGCCCAACATGACTGGATGAACACCCCCAGTTTCCCATGGGAGACTGAAGTAGGGAATACTCCATTGTAAATTCCTTGCAAATTCATAATATTCAACGGGCAGTCCAACAGCCAACCATCTAGAAAATGCAAAAACTTGAATGTAGCAGGCAATTCTCTGTGTAAAAGGAAAATATAAGATGTTCTTAGTTTCGTAACAATGATAAAGAGCTTGTTAGCTTTCATTGTTATTTGATGACGTGATAGGTTATAAATTATACAAAAAGATAAAGCATCATACAAAAAGATTCCTTGTAGGTTCAGAAGTCAGCAAAGAAGTTGATCTGGAAAATGCTCCAACAGACCGAAGGCTTGCTGTTGACACAGTGAGCAGTCCAGCAGCAAAAGATGTTGCCAGGAAAATAGCAGTTGCAAAAGCAGAAGTTACAGAGGATATCGTAGGTACACAATCTGTATTTTCATTTTAAAATACAAGTCAGCACAGCACCAAAAATTTCCAGCTAAAACTCCTCCAAAATTTTATATCAGACAACACTTGGTAGAAGCAAAAAGTGAAAAACATGCTCCTTACAGTGTCTCACTTGTAGAGTGTTAGAAGGTAGATTTTTATTTCCAGCAACATCTCCAGTTATGTTTGCAGGAATATTGATAGATATAATCTCATCATCAGCATGTATCTGTGCAATGTATTTGCTTCTACTTATTTCTTGAAAGCTGGATTCCATCAAAAGCAATAAATCAAAAATATGACTTGTAAATATGAAAGCATATTATTTTCCTTGAACAAAATATCAAGCATGGTGGGTAAAATATTTTAAAGTTCTGTTGTCCCTAGATGTGTGTGTGTTGTGTATATTCCTAGTGTTGATGTGGGTAAGCAAATGAAGATGTTGGTAAGTTTGACTTGCCTCTGCAAATGACCCCCTGAGATTGATAAAAAGGAAGAATTAAAGCCAAATACAGGCTTCATGAACTTTATTGATATCAGGATGCTGTGTTCCTTTGTCCTTGAATTAGATGTTGTACTCAGTTTCACAGCAGGCCTTTGAGAATCTAAAAATGGCATCAATATACATGTCAGAAGGGGGTGACCATATCTCTTCTAGTGTAAACATGCAGAGTTCGCAAAGATAAAAACAAAATCTGTAGAACACAATCTTTTCTAATCCTTTTAAGCTCTTCTAAATATTGAAGATCATATTATCGTACCATAAAGGAAAGAACTTGGCGCAATAGGAGAAATGGAAGTCCCCGATCTGCTTATTATAGAGTTCGAATAAAAGCTTATTGTGATGATAGCAATGCTAGATACATTGACTAACTGAAACGAGACAACATAGATGGAGTGAGCACTAAAAAGTACCAAGGAAAAATAGGTCCATAGTTAAACTTCATCAAGAAAAAAGAAATTCTCACTATACACACCTACTAACCTGAAAACCAAATCTGCGGTTCCCAAGTTTTTCTCCACTTATAGGAAGAAGTGCACCTTCACTAATGTTGATAGAATCAAGAATGTCAGCAGATGAGTTGAGAATTGGTTCTGAGAAGTACAAGTACGCCTTCAACTTATCATAATCATTTGTAGCCTGCACTGTTCTAGTTTGATTGTCAAGCTGAAGTAGCTTTTCAGGAATGTGAATCCTCAGGTCAACAAAAACACTTTTTCTATCTACAGAATAAACCACCAAATAAACAGATTGAATTCAGAAATCAACGGCCAAAATAGGAATGGGATTTAAAAGCTGTTAAGTCACATCAATTAGAAGTAAGTTTAAAATCTTAAAGGACACCCATATATTCAGAAATATTGCCCATATGCTATTATTTTGCAGGACACCTTCTTAAGGAAATAAAAGACGAAAGTTCGTATGTAGATCAGAACAGAAAATAAAATTTGAGATGATTTCTCTATCTGTCATAAACTACAGGCAGCATCACATTTCTGAAAGTGATGTGGATGTAGTTTTAACACGAGGAATGAACAAAAAAACTCACCGAAATGTACAAAGAAACTAGAATTTGCTGTCCTTGTAAATCTGTTTCCAGCAATGTCTGTACAAAAATTCTTGTCCATTACCAGTATGACACGTCCATACAGGACAGTAGTTGATAAACCTACTAGAAGAGAATATTTGAGGTTTGGTTGCAGAATAACCAGCGAGGATGGTATTACTTGACCAGCACCATAGACCAGAAGCTGTAAAGAAATTTTACAGCAATCTTTAAGAAACTATTAATTTCTATTAATACCAACAAAATTAACATAGGATTCATGCTGAGAGATTGACTATAAATCCACAGTTATGCATGTCATGTACCAAGCACATAAAGAATGTAAAAGAATCATATAGAACTTTGATACATTTTCTCTGGCACCTACTCACGTTGCATGAATTCACTGATGAACATCTGAAACCCCCTCCACCAGAACAGGTTTCTGTGAAAGAAATATTTACAGTAACATTTAAAGCGTTTGTAAAAGATGTTGATGAAGTTATATATGCTGTTGGGGGGACAGTATCTGCAAAAAAAAATTAGCCAGGTATTTAGAGTCATTGCCATTTATTTTGTAGACGTTACGCATTCTAATTCTTCAAGCTTGGTAAACAAATAATATATATCACAGTTTCTTGTACACACATAATTTAACAAAAACTTCAATTTTTTCAAGTTAGATCAATTAGGTTTGACTGTGATTTAGCATAACAAAGCTAAAGAAATTGTTAGTATAAGGAGACTAAAAAAAAAAAAAAAAAAAAAAACATAACATCTAAGCAACACTTGCTCAAAAATTGAAAAAGGGAAATTTCTTAACCAACAGTCCAGTCATATGTAGCACAGCCAACTCCTTGAGACCCGTTGAAGCAGACCTCAAATGTATGATTTCCATCCTGCAAGGCCTCATATAAGACCCTCCTACTTCCGCAATCAGAGGCAATGCCATCATCTAGCTGCATGCATCACATATTTAAAATGAGGACTTCCAGCAGAACATGAATAAGGAAAACAATAACCCTACAAGTATATGCCTTCAGTAGCTTAGAAATAGTGCAACTTGTACTTGAAAAAGGATTCTGAAAAAATAGGAAAATCGGAGGAAATTGAAAGTTTTCAACTTTTTGTTCACATGGCTGATAAGAAGCGCGGTCTTGGTTTCATATTATGAGAAAGCAACAGAACAAAGGAGCCAAAATTAAGCAACTAAGACAAAAACAGAAGCCCAAATAAGAAACTAACCTTACAATTTGTGGTACAATTTGTGCAAGAACGCTCATTTCCACCCACCAGAACTTGAAATTCAAATGTGGCTGTATTCAAATGTGAAAATGCATGGGGAGCTTTCAAGAACTTAACAAATACCTCTGCATCATCGCAAAGAGCTCTAAAACAAAGAGAAAAAACCCAAAGAAGCAAAACCAGCCACGAAAGTTTTAGCAAACCCATTTCTGGATTGACTGTACCCGAAGTCTAAACTATCTAGAGCCTAAAACTTCTGCAAGTAAATGATAGACATCTGTTGGGTCAGCGTAGAAGGCAGCAAAGGACATTGCATGAAACTTGGTCTAGGGAAAAATGTGGTAAAGAAAGAAAGAGAGGGGATTAGATGAAATAATTGAAGTAAGAGAATGGCTTAGAATATGGGATTAGTGGTTGATGAAGGATGAGTTTAAGGATAGTGCACATGAGACTGACAGTAAAGAACCAGGGTGTGTTCTGTAGAGATAAGAGAGAGAGAGAGATAGAAAGTGAGATTCTCTAAGAAGGATTTGTATTCGAAAGAAGACAACAAGAAAGAAGCACCAATTCTGTTTTGGCCATAAATTTTTTTGTCTTTGACTGAAAAATGTGCAAGAAAAGTATGTATCCAGAATTGGCTCCTCCTCCTCCTCCATATTTATGATTGTGATTTATGATATGAGCATTTCATCTAACTTGCACTTTTCTTCTGACTATTGACTACACCATCCAAAGCATAATTAAGATCCAACTTAATAGAATATATCGATAATTACAAAAGATAATAAGTCCAATGAAAACTAATTAATCTTGTATTTTTTTTCTCAAGAATTCCTGAAATGAAAAGGTTATTTGTGAACCCTTTATCTCTTTCATCATATCATTATTATTCAATTCAATATAAGTCTAATATGAAATTAAATTTTAAAAATTTACAAGGAAGCAAATATGAAGCCCTAGTGGGATTCTTAGTGTTATAACTGAAATTCTCTATGTTATATGATCATAACTAATCAAACTAACTTCTCCAAATAATTAGTTTGTATAGTTCCAATTCTTCAGCATGTATAGTATACCCATTCGACCAACCGATGCCACATGTATAGGAAACCATGTTTTGTGCTCCAAAAACTTCCCATTGGACGAAAAATAGTATCTTTTTTATTTATTTTTTCTCTTTATTGCTTTGAGCCAAAACATTTTAACATCTTCCTCTTCCCTAAAGACAATTACTAGTAACATTCTCATAACATTGTCGTTGGTTCAGCAAATGATTGGTTGGTAAAAAATAGAAATCAGTAATTTCCTTTTTCTCAGAAGTTTTTATAGTAAAGCAAAGAAACCGTATCACGTGCTGCATGTACAGCTTCCATGGACACAGACCATATTGTTGTTGTTCCACAGCTGTTCTTTTTTTTATCATATGCATCCTTAATAAACCCTTTGTATACATTGTTTGCAGATTCGATCCAACAACCCCACTTATTTTATCTCTAACATTATTTGATCCTAACTATTTATTTTTCTCAACTTTAATTATTTGATCGTTTATATAGTAAAAGGAGTTAATCATTAGTCACTTTAATTTGTCGTAACTCTTTTTTTTTTCTAATTTTATATACAACCTACAGTAACAACTTATCATTTGTTTTCATTTCACTCTATTAATAATTTAGTTCAAAAAAAAAAAAAAAAAAAAAAACTCGTCTTTTGACACGACTTCTAAGTTCACCTCTATTCTTTTAACATCCTCCATCATCGATCACACTAGCAAAATAGAAGCATACGACGATTACGTAAGAGATGATTAAACCATCTTAGACATCTCATTTTATCTTCGATTTATGTTATTCACACATTTTGTCGGATGTGATGGTTTCTAATTTTAGAATCTTGTGAAGTTTTCTGTTTCTTTTTTTATTTAACATTTGAATGTTGGTGGAAAATCTATCCCCTTTCAGATTTAATATTTCTTTCGTATCAGTGATTTATTTTTTCCGCCTTGAAAACATTTAGAGTGAATGAAAATTTTCAGATTAATACGTCTGATTTTGCATTACAAAAGCAAATGCTCGAACCCAATGCCCCAAAAAAACATCCCTTTCTGTATTTGTTTTTGTAGACTTTAAACAATAAAGCATATATGTTCAATTTCTCAATTAAATAATTTTAAGCTGTAAAAATTAGAATCACTGCATTAAAAAGTTGATGCAAACCTAGAAATAATTTCAGTAAGTGTTTTGAAAATTGTGTTGTCCTTTGGTGGGGTGGGCTCCACATCAGTAGAATATATATCTATATATAGCCAAGAGTTAAAGACAAATATATGATTGATCTTGAAGCAATCCTTTTAGCAAGTGCACTGGTAGCAGTAAGATAAACTGTCTTCAAAGCTCAACCTCAAAAATATTATCTCTTCAGCCAATAACAGTATCATCTGTTTCCTCGTTCAACTGGAAAATGTGTGTGTATATATATACTTTAGAACAATAACAGCAGCAACAAAAGAGAAGACAACAGAGAAGTTATACTATAGTAACATAGGACCGAATTAGCTGGCCTCAGCAACCGCAATATATCCATGCTCAATTAGGTATTTTAGGTACATAACTATATACATATAACACAAGAGAACTGGATTGCAGGGCCTGTCTTACATTTTCTTGCCTCTGGCACAAAATAGAGACAAGGGCCCTGTCCAGGAGAATGCCCTAGAGAAGTGGACAAAGTGGACCACAACACCACAATATATGATCCCCCACTAATTTCAAAAGATGGAAATGACACAAAAATGTGGTTAGACATAAATAATACCTGATCAAGGACCTAGGAAAAGGGTTACAAGTTGGAACCCAGCTCAGAATCACTCTTAGTAATCTTTTAATGTTTCTTGAAACTAAATGCAAAGTGAAGGAGATTTGTATCCAACTCTAAATATTGCTTACCACCATACAACGTCTTGGCTACAACAATTTGTTAGCAATGCCCTAAATAAGGCCTAAGCCTTAATGAAAATTAGCTATTCCTATGATTGAATATTTTAAGTTCCTACGGAAAATCAGTGCATATTAAACTGAGAAAGTGTCCAACATGGTTGAAGCAAAGTTATTGGTTTAACATATGAAAGTGGAGCTCTTAGGCAAAACTATATCAATCTATATATATGACCTATGTTAACAAAGCAAAGTAGCTACCAAAAATGATAGGTGATGTTAAAAAGATTCCTCTTGTTCCCTAAATAAGCACAGCAACATTCACAATCATAATACCAAATATATATATCGATAGAAATGACAATATAAAAAATTGGACACCATAATTAGCAATTTAACATTAGTGCTACTACAACAGAGTAGAACATGAGCGCGGACCTAGCAATTTAACAATAATGCTACAACAACAGAATAGAACATGAATATGGATCATCTAGGAACTAATAAATAACAATTTCAGCATTTAAATAAAAATATACAAAAGTCATGTCTGGTATTGATATCTATAAGCAGCAAAATGAAAATCTCCTACCAGCTGGAAAAGTATACATAGCATATTGAGGCCCCTGTTTTAAGGATGAATGGTTGAGTTTCACTTTGGCTAACAATCATATTTAATTCTTTGGAATAGTCAAATTGTCATAGCCCTGACCTGGTCAGTATTGTCCGCTTTAGGCTTTGCAACCCTCACGGATTTGTCCCTCAGGCAGGCTTTGCAACCCGCCCAAAAGCGCGCTAACCAAGTTAGAAGCTACCCCTCTTATGTATAGATCGTTTACCCCGTCCTTAACCGATGTGGGATTTGCCTAAGGTGTGCTGGCCTTGCCACATACAACCCCCCTTGGGGACTCAGCGTCCTCGCTGAGGTTTGCCCCACCACCGGCCAGAGGGCACAGGGCCGGCTCTGATACCAATTGTCATAGCCCTGACCTGGTCAGTATTGTCCGCTTTAGGCTTTGCAACCCTCACGGATTTGTCCCTCAGGCAGGCTTTGCAACCCGCCCAAAAGCGCGCTAACCAAGTTAGAAGCTACCCCTCTTATGTATAGATCGTTTACCCCGTCCTTAACCGATGTGGGATTTGCCTAAGGTGTGCTGGCCTTGCCACATACACCCCCCCTTGGGGACTCAGCGTCCTCGCTGAGGTTTGCCCCACATCGGCTAAGCACAAGGTGGAAGTAATGTATATAAAGGGTGGCAGTCTTGAACTTGTGTAAGGCCTTTTGGGTGGGTTGCAAAGCCTGCCTGAAAACAAAACCGTGAGGGGGACGGCGATACGTAACGCCCCAAAGCGGACAATATTACACAAGGGCTGGGCTGTTACAATTTGGTATCAGAGCCAAGCCTTGTCCCTCTGGCCGGTGGTGGGGCAAACCTCAGCGAGGACGCTGAGTCCCAAGGGGGGGTGTGTGTCACACCTTAGGCAAATCCCACATCGGCTAAGCACAAGGTGGAAGTAATGTACATAAAGGGTGGCAGTCTTGAACTTGTGTAAGGCCTTTTGGGTGGGTTGCAAAGCCTGCCTGAGGGACAAATCCGTGAGGGTTGCAAAGCCTAAAGCGGACAATACTGACCAGGTCAGGGCTATGACAATTGGTATCAGAGCCGGCCCTGTGCCCTCTGGCCGGTGGTGGGGCAAACCTCAGCGAGGACGCTGAGTCCCCAAGGGGGGGTGTATGTGGCAAGGCCAGCACACCTTAGGCAAATCCCACATCGGTTAAGGACGGGGTAAACGATCTATACATAAGAGGGGTAGCTTCTAACTTGGTTAGCGCGCTTTTGGGCGGGTTGCAAAGCCTGCCTGAGGGACAAATCTGTGAGGGTTGCAAAGCCTAAAGCGGACAATACTGACCAGGTCAGGGCTATGTCAGGGCTATGACAATTGGTATCAGAGCCGGCCCTGTGCCCTCTGGCCGGTGGTGGGGCAAACCTCAGCGAGGACGCTGAGTCCCCAAGGGGGGGTGTATGTGGCAAGGCCAGCACACCGTAGGCAAATCCCACATCGGTTAAGGACGGGGTAAACGATCTATACATAAGAGGGGTAGCTTCTAACTTGGTTAGCGCGCTTTTGGGCGGGTTGCAAAGCCTGCCTGAGGGACAAATCCGTGAGGGTTGCAAAGCCTAAAGCGGACAATACTGACCAAGTCAGGGCTATGACAATTCATAAATCCACCATGGTAAAGAAAATAAGAAACAAAATAAATCAATACCATTTAAATCATCAATTCATAATATAGTCTTTACAGCTTTTATAGAGTCAATTCTGAGGGCCATCAGTGTCTAATGTGCACATCTAGACCTGCTATCTACAACCTCAATCTGTGATATGATTTCAACAGATGTGTGATATTGTCCGCTCTAGGCCCTACGGCCCGCACGGTTTTGTTCTTGGGGGAAATGGGAAACTTCCCAGGAGGTCACCCATCCTAGGATTTCCGTTAAGCGAGCACGCTTAACCCTGGAGTTCTTCCAACTCTCCAGCCATTTCACCACCAAAAGGCCTCACACACTATTTAAACCGCCCACCTTAAGTACATTACTTCCCTCTCGCACTTAACCGATGTGGGATTTGCCTAAGGTGAGTGCACTGTGAGTGCACTGTCACTACAGCCACCGCTCACAGCCACCGCTCACCCCCCCTTAGGGACTCAGCGTCCTCGCTGAGGTTTGCCCCACCACCGGCCAGAGGAGCGAGGCTTCGGCTCTGATACCAATTGTAACGGCCCAGCCCATGTGTGATATTGTCCGCTCTAGGCCCTACGGCCCGCACGGTTTTGTTCTTGGGGGAAATGGGAAACTTCCCAGGAGGTCACCCATCCTAGGATTTCCGTTAAGCGAGCATGCTTAACCCTGGAGTTCTTCCAACTCTTCTATTACTGAAATAACATCATAATATAAGATATAGCAGAGTCCATAGTTCATAGAATATCAAAACAAAACTTAAATGGAATGTCAAAACAATATCAAAACATCTTCTATTTCATTTTGTAGTTCTTTCTATTTTAGCTTTTTCGATGAATTCGGTTATCCGAATAAAAGGAAAACTTAAAATAATGGGAAACACTATAGATTGAGGATATTAATATTAATTAAATGAAACATTAATTGATCTTTACAAATCCATGTGAAAGCTTAAAGGAAATCAAAAATGAGTTGAAAGATGAATGACTTCTCGGTAAAGCACGATTTTACCTGAAAAGCCTGAAAAACGGTAATTTCCGTACGATTTTTACCAAGTGGAGTTTAGAATATTAAATACACTTGGTTTATACCTAATAGGACTAAAGTAAAATGATTAAAAAGATTAGAGTGCCAAAGGATGAAGGGAAAACAAAAGGGAGGATTATAGTGCAATTTGCATTTAAAGGACATGGAAGGAATTTTTAATAAAGTTTATTATATAATTTTATTGAAGAAGAGGAAAGAACCACGACATTTCACTCATTGTTTCAGGCCAAACCGTTCAAGAAGAGAGGAGGAGGGTTTTGAGTCAAAACCAAGCAAAAAGAAGGTGAAAATCAAAGAATTTTCAAGTAATTCTTAAGAAAAGGTTAGTTATTTTCACTTCCTCCTTCATTTCTATGGATTACTTTTTGAATTCCATGAACTTTGAAGTGAGGTGCTTGTTTGTGTAATCTGATTTGGTGAAGATGAAGTGATGAGAAGTGATTTAAGGTGATTTAAGATGATTGAAAGTAGTTATGCATGAATTCAAAGTCTAAGTTGCATAAGTCACCAAGATGGATGATTTTGAGTTTGGTTTTGATATTCTATGAACTATGGACTCTGCTATATCTTATATTATGATGTTATTTCAGTAATAGAAGAGTTGGATTGCATGAATTTGTGCTGGAAGTGAGTTGAGAATGCTTAAATAAACTTATCATTGTTGGACATGTTACAGTTATGCTGCCTGACATTCAGCTTCTGTAATTGACCTATTTGACTAAGCAAATGAACTCCAAAATTTATGAAATTTGATATGGAGATAGGCTGAGATGTTGGGTAGGTCGTGTTAAAATTTAAAGGCCATTGGATAAAAGGAAATGGAGTTATAAGTAAATCACTGCAGGCTGCTCAGCATGAGAAAAACTGAACTTCAGATTCTATAATTATGTCATTTAAAAATGCAAATGAGCTTTAAAAATTATGAAATTTTCTAGAACAGTACCCTAAGATGTTTGGAACATGCTGTCAAAATTTCAGGGCAATTGAATATGGGGAATTCAAGATATAGTCAACGCAATGCCAGCTACTCAAATGCTGAAATTCTGCATTTCATAAACCTTGAACGAATTTAGCATGCTATTCACTTCTATTGTTTTCATTGTTAGTATTTTGTGTCTAGGATGTGGTTAAGTGTTGGATATGAAGTGTTTCATGCTTAAACTCAGATCATATAACACTTGGACAAGTATAGTGAAAATGAAAGAAAAAGCATGAGACTACATTCTAATGCTTAATTTACATTCTTATAGAAGTGCATGTGTGTACATTGTGTAGTATGATCTTAATGTGAGTATTAATATCATGCTACAGCTGCTAAGAGAAAGGGAGTTGAGGAGAGGGTGATTACTAGAGGAAAAGGGCTAGGGGAGCCATCTAGTTCAGGTTAGTGTACTATGCCTTTCCTACTTTTATTTAAACAAAATGATATTGATTTTGCAAAGCCTAAAGCGGACAATACTGACCAGGTCAGGGCTATGACAATTGGTATCAGAGCCGACCCTCGTTCCTCTGGCCGGTGGTGGGGCAAACCTCAGCGAGGACGCTGAGTCCCCAAGGGGGGGTGTATGTGGCAAGGCCAGCACACCTTAGGCAAATCTCACATCGGTTAAGTACGGGGTAAACGATCTATACATAAGAGGGGTAGCTTCTAACTTGGTTAGCGCGCTTTTAGGCGGGTTGCAAAGCCTGCCTGAGGGACAAATCCGTGAGGGTTGCAAAGCCTATAGCGGACAATACTGACCAGGTCAGGGCTATGACACAAATAGAAACTATTGTTGCAAATAATTGCTAATATAAAAACAGGTGAACATCATGAATTATACCTGCCTAACAAAGAATCCCCCAATTTGCCGGCAATGGACAGTTCAAAATAAACTAATGAAACATTTTAATTTTGCATGAACCAATCAGAGTAACATAATATTATTTTCTGGCTTCCATACCCGCAGAAGCCGATCATAAAAGGAACAAGTGGCCACCACATTATTCTTTTGCTTGTCCTCCTGAGATAATTCCCTTTTTTGCCAATCTGCCCCATAGCCAAGAGACCCATGTTTATCATAAGTTTCAATTAGTTCACCTTTCTCATCATCAATCTTTACAACTGCAAACCCATTGTGCATACAAGCTGCCAAGACCAGACCTGAAACGTGTGGATGGTGCTTGACTCTCCAAACTCCACCCCCCAAATGAATTGAAATATCATTTAACGGTTTTGAGATTTGTCTAACGTCCCAAACCCTAAGGTACTCATCATAACTACCAGTGAGCAAAATATTAGGATCGCTAGGACTCTTTGCAATGCAACAAACGCCCATCTTATGAACCTTTGAATTCTGAAAAACCATATTGGAAGGACTGTCACGCAAATCCCAACAATTGAATTTGCAGTCATCAGAACCAGTGTATAGCAATTGTGGCTGGTGAATATCAAAGGAAGCAGCCCACAGCTCAAAGTCATGTGCTTTCCATTCTTGAATTATATTTAATTGGGACTCTGAGAATGAGACTACTGAAACACTACCATTTGAGAGTCCAACTGAGATTGATGTGGCCGACGGATTCCAATCCAGGCAAAGGCACATAGAGGAGCTTATTTTTTCACCATTTATTTCTCTAAGAAATCCTCCTGCCTCAAGAATTGATTTAAGTTACCAAAAACAAACAAAAAGCAAAGACAATAGAAAGTTATAGATGAGTCCAGGGTTCATTTTCATTTGTTTCTACTATCAAATATAACACTGGCTTCGTTTCGTTTCCAAATATATATATATATATATATATATATATATATACATGAACAAGTGAAAACCCTTAAAATTTGTGAAGTGCCTCTAACATTCTAGAATATTTCATTGTCACATAACTAGAGTTCTCATCTTTACCGACCTACCTTTTTCTCCATTTGAAGAGCAACTTAACTCATGAATTCTCAAGCACCCATCGGCATCAGCTTGGGCAAGCATTGGCCTATCAACATTACCTCCAACAGGGTTCCACTTAATATCAAAGATACCTGCTGTTTCCACGCGATGAAACAATTCAAAGCGACCCACGTCAGTATCAACATCAAATAACGAAATGCTTCCACATCGGCTAGGCCGATCGCCCTCTTGTAGTGTGTAAGTTGCAGCAGCTAAAACGTGGCGGTGCAAGTCATGTGGGCAGAACTCTACTGCATCTGCATTGCCGTCAAGATAGCAGTGCGCCACTTCCATTTCCTGACCTAACAAAAATTTGTTAAGCGTTTGCTATTGAAGTCAATTTTATTGATTGGGGTATTTTTTCAAACAGCTTATCGACACAGACTTCGCCTACTTGGTTTATACTAATACGAAAGTTAAAGAGAAACGCCAAAAAAGACGGGCAGAGTCATTATTACCGTTTCCGTTTTGTTCGTTGAAAGCAGCTGATTTGCAACAAATACAGACTCACGGCTCGAACCTTTATGACAAATAGATAGAAAGAAAATCCTCCAATGACTTGGGAGCGACGAGCGAGAGTTCTACTAGCTATGTTCAAATCCCACACGTGTTGTTGACGTAGATATATTTCTAACGTAAGAATCATTAATTCTAAATCGTAATATTTGCTTTTTTCTTTTTTTGGAAAAAAATTGTTATATTTGCTAATATTTAATTTTTAATGAATTTATATATGCTTCGTATAAATTAAAATGCGTTTTGATAAGGGTGTTAATAAACAAAAATAGAGCTCACAAAGATTATCCAGCTCGATTTTTTGCGGGTTTGAATAGTATTTTTACTCGCACAGGATGCGGAAGAGATCTAAATTCAGGTGAGCGGGTAACAGGAAATCGTCCCTTACGCATATGATTTAAAGTATCCCATGATCTCTGTATATCTATTAAGTTACCTTACCAAGCTACTTAACATACTTGTATAAGAAATACGCAAAATATATATATATATATACTGAAAACTATAATAATTTATAAACATTTATTAATGAATAAAATATTATGCGATAGTAATATAATCTTATTTATAAGTAAAATTTTAATAAAATTACATACATTAAATTATAATACCTTAATAAATTGAAGTTTTTTTTCATAAAATATATGAAACAAAATTTATATATATAGTATTCATGTTATGTCTTAATAATTTAAGCGAATGTTTTATAGTTTGGTAATTATGAAATTTATTAAAAATAAAAAAGTTATTAATTGAATAAAATGCTAATAATGTTATAATTAAAAAAATTTTAAAGCTACTTATCAACATTACTAGTAAACTTTTAATGATAATTATAATTAGATCTTAATTTAAAATATAACTCATGTGGAATATGAAATCTAAATAGACTTTTAGTAAATTAGAATATGACTCGTAAAATATCATTAATAAACTTCTAAACGTAATTATAATTAGACCTTAGTTAAATGTCTTTTTGTTTTTTTATTAATATCATTAAACCCTTCACTTTCACATTTTATTTTGACGAGAAACATAATTATTTCTGAAATATAGAAATACAGGAGTATGATGGGTCTTTTACAAAGTTCAGGGCCGCAAGAATACTTACAAAAAGTACAAAATCAAATTTATGCATTAGTGCAATTTTCTATGATCTATGAGAACATGACATTATGCGTATACATGTGCAATTACTGTCATAAGAAATAAACGGGAATTTTATTTATTTCTTAGTACTGCCTACCATATAAACAAAACTTCTTGGAGAGGTTTCAAAATTTTGTAAGTTTTCCATAAACCCTAACAGCTTGAAAAAGGTTCCTCTGTCCCACGCATATAACAAAAATGTTTAGGGCATTACACATGAAAGGCGTTCAATCATTTCAGTTACAACTATGACAACAAAAAAATATGTTTTGCCATTTCATATAACGACCAACTGTCCAATGATTAATTTGACAGAAAAAACATAAGACAGCTAATAGATATAAAAATATCATCAGACAATAAAATTACAATAGCTTACAAATGTATGCGAAGTAAAACATAAATATTTTAGACTACATCTTACTTGGCTCCATTTTCAGTGATCATCTGATTCTCACGACTTTGTTCTGGACTCCATCTTGTAACTGTGTGCTCTTCAACTGAGTATCTCTCTAAACACGAAGGGGAGATAGCACCATGACCGTTTTTATTGACGTTAAGAACTAACAATTTTTTTGCAACACTTCCACAAAGTCGAACTGTGCAATGAAAATCAGACCACACTCTCAATCTCCCATTCGCATCACCATCTTCTTCTGACAATATAAGTACGGCGTATTCAGAATGAACCAAAGATGGATGGTGACGGTATGCAACAAAGTCTACACCATATTGTGATCCCGGCCTCACAACCCAATTTTTCATTCGAAGATGAGAATATGCCTTGTAAAAGTCAGGGAATGTTGCCTTTTTCGATTTCATGTACTGCCATAACTCGACAATATCTTTTTGACAATTATCTTCACCAACAATCTTGAGGCATTTTAAAGAATGACACAAATAAAACGCTTCCTCTAAACCCAATTGAAACCACTGCTTTTCCTTCTCAGCTACAATAATGGGTCGGCCAAAACATGCTCGAGTAAGAAGTTCAGTCTGCTCTGCTTCCACTGCGAGAAGCACGCTGCATCCTGAGAGTAACCCATGAGCAGCTATTTGGATGAGAGAAGAACAAAGCTCTGACACTATCTTTGACATGGGATCTACAAGAGCTTTGGCTTCTGAGCCCTTTCCTTTCCATCTAGGTCCCATTTTGTTATCCTTCAAACTAACAAAACAACTGCAAGAGTCCAACTACATGTTATTTTAAGTAACTCCATGTTTAACCCTTATTTAGAAAAAATTAATTTGACGTATAAAATTCATTTACAGGGGAAAAAATTTTCATATAGTTATATTAAATTATATAAAACTGAAATCTGAAAGTAAAATGAAAATTTTTCTTTCATATTAATTGAATTCTGGAAGTAAAATGAATACTTTTCATTCACATTAAACATGAAGACATGAAATCTCAAATGAATTTGATAAGGTCTTGTGGACTCCATTTCATCCAAACACGACCAACTAGATTATCATCTAAGATCAATCTTGACGTATTTTATTTCATTTTTCTTTCAAATTTCCTGCTTTTTTCAAGCACCAAGCAAACACACATCACAGAATTCAACAAATGCCATAACTATCAAAGACAAATGAACTAACCATAACAGAGGAGAAAGAATATCAGCCGGACTATTCTTAGTATATTTGTGTCAATCGACCAGTCCACATTAAGTGTTCTCAGCTTATCCTTTGAAAATTTTCAGTTTTAGCTTGTACCCTTACACTTTTGTTAAGTTTGCAGTCGATTTGCAAATTTTGTTTCAACGAAAAGCGCATTCTACTATAAAAGTTTGTCAAAATATCAAACTCATTTCAAATTCCTGTCTTGAAAGCTTAAGCTCTGAAGCTAATCAGAGACAAACCAAAGGTATAAAACATTTTCCAAACAACGCAACTCAATTTCTTCCTTTCCATGGACTCACCCATAAACAAGAAAGAAGTAGAGAGTTAGAGCATGACCCACTTTGTAATCGGATGCAACTGTTGTCGCCAAATAAACGATCAACTCAAATTCTCTCTGCCTTCTCATGCCGCTCCTTATGTTCAACGAGTAATCACATACGTGGGCATTTCGTCGAACAGGTTGTCTACGTCCTCGCCAAACTATAAGTCCATAACATATCAAGGGAACATATCGATTATCAGGCGGAAGCAAAGGTGAAGAAAAAAAATCAGAGACAGCGGAGTAAATCAGAGATATCAATTCTTTCGATAACTTACCTAAACCTGAAGTTCTTAAGTTTGCTATTTCCCAGACTTTTAATCCCCAATATTTCAGTTTGAATCAAGGATGAAGATAAGTTTTAGCGGTATGAACATGTCCGAGTACCGCTTTCTTTGAATGATTAACAAAGGTTCGCGGGAAATGGGAAATGGCAGCTCCGATTTCACCTTCTCTAAACTTTGTTTTGTTCGGTTTAAACTAGCTTTTGAAGTGTTCGCCGTATTTAACGACACGCGGTTTTCAATCTCATTAACCACCGGTGAAAAAATAGTTCATTTTTCTTGGCTCGGCCTAAAAAGTGATATTCAGATAAAACTTTTAATATATAAGTTTCGAACTTTTAATTTTACAAATAAAATTAGTTGAGACTAAAAATGGATATTCAAGTAAAACCTCTTTATACACAAGTTTCGAACTCATAACCTTACATGTGAAGTTAATAAGAATGCAATTCACCCATGCTAATTCAATCGCTAGAAAACAACAAGGCAGATGTTATTTGTGTTGAAAAGGTGTTTATCAAGCAGGATTGGAATTAATTTGAATGTCTTGTACAACCATTTTCAATAATTTCTCTACTGGTGTGGGGCTTTATGCAATCCTCGTCTTACTTTTCAACTAATGTTACACTGTTGGTCAGCTTATGTGCCTTTACAACTATCTTGTATGCATTTCATAATCATCTGTAATTGCATAAATACTGAAGCAACCAAGCTTTGCAAAGTCTAATGGTTTCTTACAATGTAGGTTTACCCAGCGGAATATTCTTAGGGTGTACCCGAAGGGTATTCGTATTGACTCATCCAGCTACAACCCATTAATTGGCTGGATGCATGTAGCTCAGATGGTTGCTTTCAACATGCAGGTTTGCATCTATAAATCCTTATCTAGTTTATGAAGCTGAAGGTGTAATTCTGTGGTGTTCTTATTAGTCTAATGCCCAACATTTAGGCCTTATTTACACACTAGAGTAGTACTGAGCATTTTGCAGCGATTGAGTGGTTCAGAATATAATGAAGGGTTTGTTGAGTATAGTTGCTTTTATGAAACGGGTTGGCAAATGCGTTAAACATGTTATCGGTTTCTATATATAATGCTTCATGCTTAATTTTGTGGACGTGTGTCTTTGCCAAAATATATTTAACAGATTTATAATTGGCAAGGACACGGGAAATCACTCTGGTTGATGCACGGAATGTTCAGAGCCAATGGTGGGTGTGCTTATGTAAAGAAACTAGATTTCCTGTCGGAGTCTAGTCCACGTGACCCTAGAATTGAGTTGCCTGTGAAGATAATTTTGAAGGTGAGTGCTATAAAGCCAGAGCATTTGTTTCCAGTTATTGATCGTCCTTGTATGGTTAATTTGTTTATGCTGCTTTTGTCTCTATAAATAATTGTAATTTTCTTCTTGCTAAATAGGTCAAAGTATATTTGGGGGAAGGATGGAAAAAGATTTCCAAGACGTTCCTTTTGATTGTTTTCCTCGCCAGATTTTTATGTTAGGGTACGTAAGTTGATATCTTCTTTCCTCTCCCTTATTTTCTTTCAAATTACTACATGCAATTTGCTTCACTTGTTTTGATATGCATTACTCAATTCTTGGTCCTATATATGATCTATGGTGTCATCGTCATTCCCCTCGGTGGTAATTGAAGCTTTATACATGGTGTCTGTCGCATTTTAGTCATCATCTTTAGTTTGGGTCGTCAAAATTAATGATTAATCAAATGATATTTGATTTGATTTCTCTCTGCAGGTGGGGATTGCCGGAGTACCTGCAGATACTATAATGAAGAAAGAATACAAAGACAGAGAAAAATAATTGGACACTTATTTGAAATGAGGAATTCAAGTTTTTATTAACTGTTCCAGAACTAGCTCTGCTTCGTATTGAAGTTAACGAAAATGACATGTCTGAAAGGGATGACTTTGGAGGTCAAACATGTCTTCCTGGTTCCGAATTAAGGAGGGGGATTCGAGCTGTTCCACTCTATATATAACTATGAGGGATTGAAGTACAAATTTGTAAAACTGCTTATGCGTTTTGATTTTAGTTAAGACTATTAGCAGTTCTAAATGCTATACAACAAAACTACAGTAGAGATGTATAGATTTTGTGAAGCTATTTTTGATTTCTTTGATGTTGTTGCGAGTTCGTGTGTGGAATCATATCATTTCCACAGCTCTACAACATAATAACATCTCCCTTGTTTTTTATTGTCTGTAAGGAGTCAATAAGTGCAGGGAACTGGAATGCATATAGTTTTGTTGTAATGTAAATAAGAAGCATCTATGTTTGCTCGATGAAATTAGTTTATTTGGTTATAGCCATTGAATTAACAGAAGTGAATTGCATCTGGACTAACTTTATCTGTAAGGTTAAGAGTTCGAAACTTGTATGTTGGGAGGTTTTATTGCGGTCCGAGTAACTTTACCCATGAGAGTAAGAGTTCCAAATTTGTATTTTGGAAGGTTTTATTTGAATATCACCCTTGGGCCTAAGAGAGGGGAAAATAATTATTTTTTCTCAAATGTAGTTAAAGAGATTGAGAACGGCATGTCGTTAAATGCATTGAAGACTTCAAAAGCTAGTTTAAACAGAACAAAACAAAGTTTAGAGAGCAACTTAAGAGCAAGAATATCCCCCTCATGGAATATTTACAAATTATGCCCAAGGATTGCACGAATGAGACTATGAAATACTATTGATCACTGATAAGCAACTCCAGGAGGAGCTTGTTTACAATATTAAAAAGTATGGACTAGCCAAGGCCAGAGTAACTGCTACCAAGGCCATTTGACACTGCAAAAAGTTACAGATCTTTCTCCTGGTGATTCTAAGACTGCAAACAGAACACAAGCACAATATAATTCACTGAAAAGCTGCGTAACGATCTTGGTCTGTACTCAAATTAAGAAGCAAACATTAGATTTAGAACAATGACAACTCCACTTAGTTTCATCAAGCCAGGGATGGTTGGATGCATTGGGTCACCGTTTCACACGAAATGATTGACCCTTGAATGTATTTGGAATTATTAAGAAGACAGTATTTTAATTGTGGTGATGAGAATTTATTTCTGTAATCTATTTTCTCATTCAGCAATAGTAATTTTCCTATAAACCAAAAAAAGGGAAAAGAACCAAGTTAACATGATTGTGTGGTTACTGTTGTACATTCTTCTCTCCCCCCCCCCCCCCCCCCCCCCCTCCTTTTTTTTCAGAATAATTCCAGTTGTATAAAGAGAACAAAGCCTGAACAGAACAACAAAATAACCAAATTAAACCGATTCGTTTAGTTCGGCTCCATTTAATTATCTTGGGCTGTAAAAAAAAAAGTTAGTTCAGGCACCAATGAAACTGAAACTGAGGTCGATTGTCTCTGTTAAAAACAGAATTGAAATTGAACCGTTGAAACTGAACTCTTCTGTTTCCAACCAATGCTCACCCTTACCTAATCCAACTCATCAAATACATGAACTCACTTGTTATAAACGGGTTAGGTTGTTATCAACGAGCATTTCCACGAATCTTAGGCCACGAAGCAGTCGGGTAAGTCATACATTTTAGTATACCCTTTTGAATTAATGTTTTTCTATATAAAAATATAGTATAAATAAAGGTTTGCACGCATAATGGTTGAGAACGTGGGAGAAGGTGTGAGAGACATGGAAGAAGGAGATTATTTGATTCCGATCTTGAATGGAGAATGTGGACATTTTGTATACTGTAAAAATGAGATGACAAATCTGTGTAAAAGTTCAGGGTTACCCCGTACAAGATCGTAATGGAAAATGATGGAAAAGGTAGGTTTTCCACGAAAGAAGGAGAACCCATTTTTCATTTTCTCAACACCTACTCGGTTCTTGACTCTGCTTGTCTCGTCAAGATTGATCCAAATTCTCCACTCAAGAAGATGAGCATGTTAAGTTGTGGTGTATCAACATGCAAATGTTTAACTAATTAATATGAATATGAAAATATAGGCTCAACTAACAACTTCCCTAACAACTTCTTATCGTAAAAATTAAGGGGTGGGATGGGAGCAGCGTGGAATGCTGCCAACATGCAAACTGGATCAACTGTGTTGCAATTTATTTAGAATCACGAAAGAGAGAAAAGAACGCTGAAATTTTCTGCCGAAGAAGGGGAAAAAAGAAAAGAAAAATAATAAGTAAAGGGTCTTTTTTGGAATTAGTGGGCACTTATAGTAAAAGTATATCATTAGAAAATGGGAAACAAAACAAGTTTGGTGATAGTTATTCTTAGGTTTATGGGGAATCGGTTTGATACCTTTATTCCTAACTTATAATATTATTTAGAATATAATCACCTTTCTAATCTCTAATTCGGCCGCTTAATCTTTTATCTTTGTGATTTTATATATTAATAATGTTTGTTGCTTTCTAGTGGGAAAGAAAGAGCCGTCAACTTGTAATTTATAATACGTTGACTGTTAAACAGCGATTGATTACAAATGGCAGTGTGGTTTGCACCAATGAGGTTCAAATTTTCTCTCTTAAATTTGTTTACAACTTGCAATTTAATTATATCAAAAATTTGAATCGAAAGGTCATCAATAATTTTGGATTTACTTATCTAAATCAGATTTATTAAAATAATATTTCCAATCATAATAGGCTGGAGGAAAAGTAAAAACAATTCATTAATTTATTCAATCTATAAACATGATTTAGGCAAGTTCAATTCTATAATTTTTTCACAATTGTCTTGTTTTAGAATTTTTTTTTTTATATTATCCGATATTTGAAATCTATTAATCTGATTAATTTATATTCACATCTAGCAGAGCAAACGTATTTCATTTTAAGTATCACAAATGATTTCTTTTTAATTAAGAAATAAAAATCTCTATTTGTTGCACTTTTTAAAAGCAGATTTCTATCGATCGAATCTCATTTTTTAGTAATCATTTGTGCAATTTAAACATGTTTTATCGTTTGAGCGATTCTGATTTTCTCTCATTTTTCTTTACATATATATATATATATATATGAAGAAAGGATGTAGTTTTTGCAAATAAATAAATAGTCTAAATTGGAGATTCAACGGCTATATTCGTAAAATAGCGCAACTTGGAAGAGGGGAAGTAAAGTAAGAATGTAAAATTTTACTATTCATTTTCCTTCAAAAATTGAGTGAAAATGAAGTTAAAATGAGTGTAAAATAAATTATTGTACACGCTCCTTAATATTTTATTTCAAACCAAACAAGAAATTTTAATAATTCTAATAAATTTTTACCTTTTTATTTTACTCCATCCAAATTTTACATCCATCCAAATAACGGCTTAACGAACAGATATCTTCACTGTTGGCTTCAATTAATGAATGAAAATAATTTTGCTCTTGGCCAACAAGAAACCAATCTGTATTGTTCCTTCTTTCTTTCACGAGTCAAACGTCTGTGACTATTGGTCTATGGCGTACGTCCACCATGTCCTAGGACGAGACGAGTCACTCATCTCATATTGTTTTGTTTTATCTTTTTAATTCTACTTCCACTCATACTCTCACTCACTGTCACGCGTGTGTTCATTATTCCACAGGAGGTTGTTCGATTTAGCAAATCTTTCTCGTTGGTTAAACCTATATTTACTAGGACAAATATTCCTTTTCTTGTATGACGTGAAATGATTAATTGTTAATGCTCAAAATTAAAAACTTATTTATTAAGTATATAAAAATTAGTTTGAGTTAATGAATGCAATAAAATATAATATTTTATTGATGATGTATGATCTGATTAGTTTTCTAAAATATAAGAAGCAAAATAAAAAATTATCAGTAATTTAATAAATATTATATATTTCTTTTTAGTAATGCATAAAGTGATTATTATAAATCATTTGATTTATTTTATACCGATAGTTGTCATAATTTTAATAATTTTATCAAAACTTAGAAACAATATGAGAATGATTTGTTTAGATTCAGTGTATGGCTTTACATCTTAACCAATTCATTATTATATAGAAATAAGAGTATTGTTGACTATTCACAAAGAGAAAAAAAGGAATAAAGTGAAAATAATTTTTAAGATATCTCTATTTGGTTCACCAAATTGGTGAAATAACACTACACAACAGCCTCCTCTTGGTTTACTAAACTGGTGACAACAACTATAGTCGAGATAATTCAAACTCGAGACCTCTCACTCCTCACATAAGTAAGAAGAACAACTAAACCATCACTTAGATGGCTCCATTTTCATTACTTTGATCTAAGCCCATAAACCGAATCTAATTAAATTTTGTCATTGTTATACAATTATAGGTTCCGTTTGTTTGTGTAAAATAACTTGCTAAAAATATTTTACAAATGATTTATTTTCCGTTGTTTGGTTATAATATTAAAAATTAATTAAACATATTAAAGCTTTATCTCATAAGACCATAAATAATAATAATAATAATAATAAAATTTTATAATTTAAAATTTTATTATTAAATATGAAAAGAATGCAAAAAAATATATAAATTATGAAAGCCACCGATGGTGGCCGCCGCCAGTAGTTGGTGATAAATGATAACTGATGATAGTAATTATGATGATTAATAAATTAAAAAAAATATGAATTTATAAAGTTTACCCATGTCCAGAAAATATTTTACTCTCTTGAAAATAAAAAGTTATTTTTCTTAAAAAATACTTAATTTTCTTTAACTAGAAAAATATTTTCCGTCCACTTAATTTTCTTAACGTCGCAAATAATGAAAAATTGTGAAAAATATTTCGCTATAAGTTATTTTACGGAAACAAACGGAATGTAATACTACAATAAACTTTGCACTTTTTAATATGAGGACATAGTTTTTCGAAGTATTATTCTTTAAAATTTTTTATCAATTACTATGTATATTAAAGTTTTATTTTTTTGAGGGGATCAATTATTATTAAAGTTAACCCCACTAGAATTGATAATATATAATGGGATATGATTCAATGAAACATAATCAAATGATGTTTTAGTTTATTATTTTGAAAATGGTGAGTAGCTAGTCTTGGAACAAAGGCAGTACATTGGACATGAGGGGACGGGCAGGTAAAAGTATCCTAAATGTAGCTCCAACATACCACTACTTAATTAAGAAAAAAGACGTCATTATCAAACATTAATCCAAAAATTAACAATATTAACTTCCACTAAATAAATGGACGCCGATGGTAATGTCTCACTCTCTCTCTCTCTCTCTGGTTTATATAAAGACCGCCATCTCTCTATCCAGTTATTTGCTGCAACTCTAACGCGCGTCACCATAACTCACCACTATTGAATTGAAAGAGCTTAAAGAAAGGAGCAAACCAGTAGTAGCAGCAGTAGGCATCAGAGCTTCTCATTGTTTGTACGTTAAAACTCACTTCTCCCAACACCGTCCCTTTACCGTTCCGTCTCATATCAGTCTTCTTCACGTAATTACTCCATTAAACACTCAAAAGATTACGCCAACACCCAATTACTGCTACTGGTAGTGGTAGTGTGCCCTATAAAGCAGCACTTTCTCTTTCCAGTAACAAGTGTTTTTCTTTTTTACCGATGGATGATTTATACGGTCTCCACCTCACTGCTACTGATTACTCTATGCCGTTACCGGAGAATATGGTTACTGTCGCTACTGCTGCTCCGGTACAATATCATGGCTTTCCATCACCTGGAGTGTCTTTTCCGGTTCTAGGATCGGAGCAGTTCTTTTCTTGTTCTTCAGTGTCTGATGCTGCTTCTATGGTGGCTGAGATGCAGAGAGGTAATGGTGGTGGTGGCGGCGGCGGCGGTGGTTCAGAGGAGGAGGTTTCTAGTGCAATTAGGGCTAAAATTGCTTCTCATCCTCTCTATCCGAAATTACTTGAAGCTTATATCGACTGCCAGAAGGTATCTGCCAGCCATAGAATGTATTATGCCTCTCATGGTGTCAAAATGATAGAATTAAGGGGATTCAAGATTTATTTTTATTTTTTATTTTTCTGAAAAAAATTTGAGCAGTGTTTTCGTAGAGCTTGATAAAGAAAATTAGCAAACACTGATAATAATAATTATGTCATTGATATGCATATTTGCAATTGCATGTCTTTCTCCTGTAAACTGCTGCTTTAAATGAGTATCATAAAGTTCTATCTCCTTTTTAATTTTTTTTTCCTATGCAATTGGTCTAAAATTAGTAGTAATATAAGTTATAAATATCTGCCATGGCTTTTTCGTTGCAGGTAGGAGCCCCACCGGAGATGGCATATCTGTTAGATGAAATCCGGCGAGGTGACCTTTCCAGTAGGTCCACGGTCGTTGCTACTTGCTTGGATACAGATCCCGAGCTTGATGAATTCATGGTCTCTCTCTCTCTATCTCCCTCGAGAAACTTTCTGTCTTCTTCACCAAAACCCTAAAATAAAAGCTTTACCATCTGTCTCTTACTTCCATATTTGATTGGCTTTCATTTCCTTTCTTTCTTTTTTCTTTTTTTCTCTTCCCTTTGGGTTTTGGTTTTAGGTTACTTATTTTCTCTTTCTGATCAGTTTCTTTGAACGAGAAGATCGTTTTTTTTCTCTAGGTTTTGTACTTCAAATGGGATTTTCATGTCTTCTTTAGGTTTCTCTTCATCATAATTCGGGCTAATTTGTTATTGTACCTTTGCAGGAAACTTATTGTGACATTTTAGTGAAATATAAATCGGATCTTTCAAGGCCTTTCAATGAAGCCACCACTTTCTTGAACGATGTTGAAGCACAGTTAAATACTCTCTGCAACACTTCTTCCAGAACCCACGTTTCTGGTCTCTCTCTCTCTCTCTCTCTCTCTCTCTCTCTCTCTCTGTAGAATATATATACTCTAGTCTTGATTTTTAATTGTTTTCTTGGATGTCTGTGCTACGGATTTCTGTTTCTTTATAGTTCCATAGGAGGCTGCGGTATGTTCACATAATTAAAGAAACCAACATAACATAACAAGGAGGAAAGGCGCGCGTTAGCATAAAACCTAGCGCATGTTAGCAATGCAAACTCACATGAAGAATGGTTGTTTCATTCATAGGCCAATTTCCCATATTGGATGTAGACAAAACCTGCATATTTAGTTTTTTTTTTTCTTGTTCTGGGTGTAGAATTAAATTAGAAACCCAGGTTTTATTTCTTTTGTGGTAATGTTAAAACAAAACCCTAGAAAGAAAACAAAAGAAAAAGTATCTCTTTCTTGGAAATGAATACGCACTAATTACAGTAAACTGGAGTATATGTAGCTACACAAAGCTTTAGTGGATTGGGGTTGTTGGTTCTACATATGGAAGGGATGCTATTCTTCTGCATTGAATGAAATTATAAGCCTTTAAGGATAAATATTAGAAATACAATAGTTCAAAAATCATAGGTTAGACAACTTTTGCAGTTAATTTTTTGTTCGCAGTTCTTAATTTTGCCCCGAGTCGTCTTCTAGGTAGTATTAAATGAAATTTCTTTTAATAAGTATTAAATGAATTTTCTATCTGGAATATGCAATCAATTTGAAGTGTCTGTGTACCCTTCATGACATAAGTTAGTATTTTTTGTGAGCTTATGGTGATATTTAAAGTGCAAAATCTTGATTGTTCATGTCAATTGAGAAAATATTTTTCCAAAATTCCATATTTGATGCTGGTTCATTTCGCCTTAGGGCTTTTTCCTATTAGATAGATAGTTTGATCAGGTTTTCAAAATCACATTGAAAGAAATCTTCATTTTTTTTCTTGTAAAATTTGAAGGAAAGGAAATGACAGTACCTAGTAGAATGATAGAAAATGCTTTTGAGTAGTGAAACCATTAAACAATTTATGGGAACTAAAAAGAGCATGTTGTGGGTATGTTCAGTTCTCTCCCATAAAAAAATATTAGTGTTTTAGTTACTGAAATGGCTTGATCATAGTCAAGCTCATTAACATACTTGTTCTTGCGAGGTTGAGACAATGCTGACTCATACTTTATAAATCGTAAAACACGATTCTAGTGAGCGAGTGTCGGGGTGCTGCTCTTTAATGGCATGTGTGCAAATGGTAATGAAGTTTGCTTTAAGCAACTGGTTATCAACTTTTATTTGAATTGTAATTAGAAATTAAAAGTTCCAATGCAGCATGAGTTGTAGTGCATGCCATGGATGGGAATTAAAAAAGTAATTATTGGGGAAAGGTCGTATGATGATTGGATAAAATCTGTCATTTGCACATAAACAATTCATTGGGGAGAGTTGCAGGGAGTTACAACCTTATAAAATACAACTTAAACTGAAAGCAAGTTCCTTTTTATACTTAATCATCCACATCATCAAATCAATTAGATTCCAAACTGAATCTTACATCGACAAAATATCATGGCAGAGTAGTTAGAAGTACAAAATGTTAGTATTAAATATACCTCGGACAAAGTAAAGGAAGGGAAAATAAATCTGGTTATGTTAAGATATTGTTTGCATTCTCCTTTGTTGCCTATTCCTTCCTTTTAAGATATACTAGAATACTTGATCTCTGTTGCATCTCCTGCTTTTGAAGCTTACTATAATTCAATAATGTTTGAAACCATTTACTTTTGTACTATGTACAGATGGGTTTTGTCGCAAGAATTGCTGTAATGTTTAATGTGGCCAAGGATATAACGATTACTTATATAATACTTGCTAGCTATTTTTAGTATCATTTGAGATAAAGCTGTTTTTCATGCACTGTTTCCAGTTGTTCTGGTCGAAAATATCATAATTTTGCATGCTTATATCTGAGAGTTCTAATTTTGAGATTAGATCAATTACAGCAACGTTCTTTGGTCTAGCTAGGCATTCCTTATGGGCACTAGAATGCTTTTCTCATTCCATGATTATGATCTTTATAATATTGGGACTTTGGGGGATCATCTTGACGGACCATGTGAGGAGACACACTCATGGGCATGACATTACACACCTTAACTCAAAATATTAATATAATGATTTTATGTGTTATTCCCATTTATATATTCCTCACTTAGTCTATTCTTTTTTCAATATGGAATACTAAATTATTTACTTGCACTTTATATCAAACAGTTGAGTGAAGTGAAGTGTTTAGACAGACTTTTGGTACCTAGGCGAAATTGTTATATTTGTTCATTTGTTATATCTAACTCCATGTGTGTGTATGTGTTCTTGCAACATAATATCATAGTGGTATTTATACTGTCATTGAGTAGAGGTTGTTTTCATGCAGCTTTTTTAGTGTTTGTGAGTAACAAGAACTACAAAACCAAATCAATTTTTTTCTCAAGAACTACATTTCATTTTCTCTTGAGATTGTATCCCTCTTTGAAAGTTGCAATAGAACTAGATATATGAATGGATTTTTGATGTTGAAATTGATTGTTGTTTTTCTTTCTATTTGAATACTTGGATTTGCTGTGTTTGCTATTGTATTCTTCATTTAGCAAATAGCACAAGTGAGGTACAAAATTGTATTCTTTATGTTTTCAGTAAGGTTTTCTACCATCTACTAGTTCATGAAAAGGAAAATTAGCAAAAAAACATAGGCACAAGCTTTGCTGAACATTATTCAGCTTCAGCAACCTTTTCATTTAATTTAATGCTAAGAAAATGTAGGGTGGAGGGCATGTTTGGGTTAAAACTAAGAATGAGGGGGCACAATAGACATTTTAAAATAGGTAAGCAAAGTTGTAAACCACAAGGAGCCCCCCGCAGTTACCGCTGCTGGGCAGAGCCAGTTTCTGCAACAATAAGACTCAATGGTCAGTCCAGCCTTTTTCTTTTTCTAATTAATGACTCAAAAGTTCCCTAGATATGTTCCTTCGTTAACTGTAGAGCTGTACTGTAAGAAAGATAAACTAAATATTATTTGCACTTGCTTTGGACTAATGGTTAAAACTAGAAACCCCATCTCGATTCTTGATCCACTCTTTTTTCTCATTCTTGTGAAAATTACTATTATGTTTGAAAAAGTTTCTGGTTTTTGGATTGATTAATAATTATTCAGGTGTTACCATGTAAGCAAAAGAGTACTGTTGTTAGGGTTAAGTGTAAGAATGGTGATTTTTTTTAAGTTTTGTCAGTACTCAGTGGGAGTAGAGATTTGAGGTAAGAGAAGGCAATGACAGTGCGTGCCTTGCGGGTTATCTATCTCCTCTCTTTCTTTCTCTTGCTGCTTTCTTTTTCTGGGGACTTTAACCCTTCACTGACTGGACACGACTCAACAACTCTCTCTTACTCGCTTTAATTTACTGTGCCCTTCAAATAATTTTTTTTTTAAAGGAGAAAATTGCATGTGGGTCCCAACCAATGCACAGCCTTCTGTAACATCACATCCATGGTTATGGAGACATGGAATCTTTGCCTCCATTACCATTTGTTGCTCTTTGTGCGCCACTATGCTATTTTACTTCTCCAACCTTGCTTTTTAGTTTTCTGTAATTATGGTTTTTTGGTCTTTTATTATTGTTATTATTATGCTGTTAATTATCAGATGAAGCTGCTGGTTCGTCCGATGAAGATGTGAGCGGAGGAGAGGTAGAGATTGAGATGCAAGATTGTCTCCGCCCAAATGAAGATCGAGAGCTCAAGGACAAACTGTTGCGAAAGTACAGTGGTTACATTAGTAACTTAAAGCATGAGTTCTCCAAAAAGAAGAAAAAGGGCAAACTACCAAAGGAAGCAAGACAAGTTCTTCTTAATTGGTGGAACATCCATTACAAATGGCCATACCCTACGGTAAGGGTGAAAACCCTAACAATATGCAGAAATTAGGGTTTACGAAAAGACATTTATTTTGATGTTAATGAATTGATGCAGGAAGGAGATAAGATTGCATTGGCAGAAGCGACAGGGCTAGACCAGAAGCAGATCAATAACTGGTTTATAAATCAAAGAAAGAGGCATTGGAAGCCATCGGAGAACATGCAGTTTAGTGTTGTGGACAGTATATATGGATCATATTTCATGAACGAGTGAGAGGGAGAGTGTCGGGCTTTTTTATCTTGTGGTAGTTTGTACATTCTTGGACAAAAACAAACTCTTTTGCTAGGTCGAACTTGGAAGTTGGAAACATCAAATTTTCTAAAGCTCTAGCCATGTTCTTCATTTTCTTCACAAATTGAAACATTTATTTCTTGATTTCTAAGCTAATTTAAAGGCCTATATAAAATAGGGATGCCTAAGCGATTGATTCTTAAAAATAACCTCTTATATTTATATTAGAAAGATTAAAAAATATATTTTCTTCGTTTCATTTTGTTTTTATTTTGTTATTTTTTTAATGTCTCGAAATATTTCTAAATTTATATATATATATATATATATATATATATATATATATATATATATATATATATATATATATATATACATTTAATTTTGGCTTCAGTTTTATTGTTTTAAATAATATTTATTAATTATTTAGACACTAGTAGTAGATTATACTTGAAATAAAATTAATAATATAACTAAAATAACTAATTTCATTTTAAAACGTTATTTTTTTTTCAATAATTATTTATATCAACAATGAGTTTAGAATTCATATAACTATAAATTTTCTTTATATATTAAAACATGATATTTCAAGTACTATTTAGCTTGTGAAATTGCCATGTACAAATCTTTTATTTACCAACGTTTTACATCAGTATTAAATATTAATTTGTAATTATTAAGAGCATCTTTTTCTATATTGTCCTAATATATGTAATAATATTTATTTTTAATGATATCTTATTTTATTTAATAATTTAATTTTTAACCGAACAATAAATTTCATTAAATCAAATCCAAGAACAAAGCTTAGTAAAATTATGTTTAGGGAAATTTTTAAATACTCAAAGCAAGTTTTGTTGTCTTGTTTTGAGTCCCAAAACAAACACATGTTCCTTAATCTTTAATTACTGAGTGGTGGTTTGTAATTAGTAATTAGGAAACTTAAAAGAGAAGTCCTAAATTATACTCCCTCCATGGCAAATAAATGTCGCATTTATATTTTTTTTCTTAAAAAAATTATTTAATTTATCTAATTTATAATAAATTATTAAATAAATAGATTATATTTAGAGAGAGAGATTTTTGAAAATTATAGCAATTAATAATTGTCATTTGCAAATGGTAAAAATGAAAAAAATTATAAATATGACATTTATATATACACGATAGTTTCACAAGCGTGACACTTATTTGTTAACGTAAGAAATATTATTGTTGCTTCCAAATCAAGTTATCGGCACAAAGGATCTTTTTCTTGGCATGGCAAGTCAAGGTGGAATCCATACCAGGGAAATTTGTCGACTCTCTCTAGATGCTAAGTACAAGTCAATTAAGCATCGATCATACTCGTGATTAGATTTTCTAAGGAATTCTATAAAGAAAATTCTATGCCTAATAAAGATGTAAAAATGCTCATTAATTTTGAAATAATAAACTGTTTTCAATTTCGCCCCTTTAAATTTTGAAAATTTCTTTTTTCTGATTCTGATTCTGAATATAACAACAGTCTAAATAAAGATAACAGAAACCAAATCCAGTTCATTGAACCAATTCGTTTCTCTCCATCTTCCTTTCCCTGAAACAAACACAAGAAACATAACTACATAACGCGCCAAGCATGCAACTTCTCTTTGCATGATACCTGCACAATATAATTGATTCCCAATTGTGTTCTCTGATTCTCTCCCTCTCAGATTCTCTCCCTCTCAATTTTCTCTCTAACCTCTAGCAAGTCCATCCAGAGAGACAGAGAAAGGGAAGGAGAAAGATAGAGGTCTTTTTTGTTTGTTTTCTTTTCCCTTTTGTTTTTTTGCAGAGAAGAAAGGAAAAGAAGACAAGAAAAAAACAAATTTTTAAGGTGATGATCCAATGTGCTCTGTTTTCTCTGTTCTGATGGTAACAGAGGAAAACAGAGAGAGATTGAAAGAAGAAGAAATTAGAGCGATCTCAATGCAATTATCATTCAAATTCCTTCAAAATATTACATGGATATTCTTTTTATTTCCTGTATTCTTGATTTTCTCTTCTTCCTCTGCCACACGTAGCTCTGAAATTAAACTTATATGCGGTTCTCCTAAAGACAATCTAAATTCTACTATTACTACCGCATTTGTGTCCAATTTTGTTAAAGTCATGGAATCAATTCAACAACAAGTATCTAGAAATAAATGGGGGTCTGCTTCTATTACGTCACCGTCGCCTCAAGTTTATGGCTTAGCACAATGTCATAGTGATCTTTCTAGCCTTGATTGCCAGCTCTGTTTTAGCCTGGGCAGAATAAAGCTTCCTCGTTGTGTTCCTAAGAGCGCTGGTCGTATTTATCTTGATGGTTGCTTTCTACGTTATGATAGTTACAGTTTCTTCAACGAGTCTGTTAATTCCAAATATGACGCCGTTAACTGTAGCCAACCAACTGGGGATTTGATTGATAATTCTTTGCATATGGAGTTCAGTAAAAAAGTTGCAGACATTATCAAGAATGTAACTGATAGGGCTCTACAGAACGGAACATTTGCTACTGTAGAGGCAAAAGGAGGGGTTGCTCCTGCTTATGCATTGGCTCAGTGTTGGAATTCGCTTACATACGCCCACTGTAGAGATTGCTTGGTTAAAGCTGGGTCACAGTTAAGGGAATGTGCTCCTAGTTCACAGGGTCAGGCTCTGTTTACTGGTTGTTATATGAGATATTCTACAGAAAAATTCTTTAAGACCACCTCAAAATCCAAACATCAAGGTACTAAGGTTGTTGTCATATAAAATGGTTTTTGGTTCATTGGAAAATTTTATAGGGGAACCCCTGAGTTCCTCCATTATGCAAAACTAAACTGATGGTTTTGTTATTTTATAGCTTCTGCTTATGAGAATTTGAAGCTGCTTATTTGGTACTTGTGCAGGATTTGATAATGGTATAATAGGAGCAATTGTATTAGCAGCAATAGCATTTCTTGTCTTAGCTTCTTTTGGTGCTTTTATAGGGTATCGGAGATTATCCACGGAAAAAGAAGGTAAAATTCTACCTAGAAAACGATATTCTTAATAATTTCCCTCAATCTGATTTTCATTTTATGTCCTAACATTATGTGTTCTTAACTTACTTTTCTTTAATTTCTTGTAGATCTTACTGTTCGCAGGCGCTTTTCAGCTATGTCTAATTTGAACTTCAAGTATGAAGTGCTTGAAAAGGCAACTAATTATTTTAGTGACGAAATGAAATTAGGCCAAGGAGGAGCTGGTTCTGTATTTAAAGGAAATCTAACAGATGGAAGAATAGTTGCAGTTAAGAGATTAGTCTATAATACAAGACAATGGGTTGATCAGTTCTTTAATGAAGTAAATTTGATTAGTGGCATTCAACATAAAAATCTTGTTAGGCTTTTGGGTTGCAGTATTGAAGGCCCTGAAAGCCTTCTTGTTTATGAATATGTTCCAAATAGGAGTCTTGATCAAATTCTTTTCGGTAAGTTATGTGACTAAAATTGCATTTGATTACATTACATCACATTCGGTTATTATATAGAATATGTAACATATTCTTATACATTTATTTCTTGCAGCAAAGGACACAGTCAATATACTAAGTTGGCCACAAAGGTATAACATCATTCTTGGAACAGCAGAAGGGCTTGCATATCTTCATGGAGGTTCAGGAGTCAAAATTATCCATAGAGATATAAAAACTAGCAATATTCTTCTTGATGAAAAGCTTACTCCAAAGATTGCTGATTTTGGACTTGCTCGTTGCTTCACTGCCGATAACACTCATATTAGTACAGGCATTGCAGGAACATTGTAAGGGGGAAAAAGGAAAATTAATAAATCCCCTTTTGAGTCTAAATTGTGAATTTTTTTTTTCTTTTTGTTGCAGGGGATATATGGCTCCTGAATATCTTATTAGAGGACAACTAACAGAGAAAGCTGATGTTTATGGTTTTGGTGTTCTGGTTTTAGAGATTGCAACTGGCAAAAAGAATAGCGTTTACTCACAAGGATCAAGTTCAATTTTGCATTCTGTAAGATTCTTGTTTCTTTTTCTTGAAAATCAATTATCAAAACCAAGATTTATTGGTATTAAAGTTATCTCCAAGACAGTAAGATTATAAGTTTTAACACCATTTGCAGAAAATCTGAAACAGAAATTAATTATCGAAGAATTGTAATTGGTGAATAGAAAATTAAGCGACATAATTTTCCTTATTATGACATTTTTCAGGTGTGGAGGCATTACAAGGCGAAAAGAATCATTGAAGCAATAGATCCCAAGCTTAGAGACATATTACCATGTAAAGAAGCAGAAATTGTGCTTCAACTAGGACTTTTATGCACACAAGCTTCAGCTTCATTAAGACCAACAATGGCTGAAATAATTCAAATGCTAACCGATAAAGAATGCCAAATGCCTTCACCAAAACAACCTCCATTCTTGAATGCTAGTATACTTAGTGCAGATGACTTCACAGAAAACTCTATTACAAAAGTTCCACTAACAAGAACTTCCTCCATAACCGTTAATCCACAAATGGTAGCTCCATCACCTTCAATTGATACCCAACATTCATTGGTTACAGCTACTCCTGGGTGGAGTCCAGTAGAACAGTCTAAGCCAAAATAGTACCAAATTCAATATTTTTATAAAATCTTGAGAAACAGATCAATGTGCATTCAATAAATTAATTCAATGCAGGCCAAGATTCAAGAAGCGACAAACAGACCTGTCTTTGCAATGCCTGAAATGGGTTGGTAAAGAATTTGAATATTAAGGCACAATATTTGCAATTGGGTTGGAAAAGAAGTGGCCCATGATTTTTTAGAAGGTCTGAGCTTTATGGAGAAGGGGGAGGTGGGAGAGGAGAGGAGAGGGGAGTTTTTCTCTTAGGTTGCCTTTTTCAACCTTAATTAGTACTAGTCTCTAATTCCTATCATTCAATGACCATGTACAGAATTAGATAACAATAATAAGAAATGGGTTTATTTGTTCATTGACTCTAAATTTGCCCAAAAATATCGAAGAGAATGATGTTTTTTATTCATTAGGAGACTTAATGGATTGAAATAGCATGACGAGTTATACGATATGGATAATCCTCCCATTAAATCATCTAATTGGTGAAAACTTGTGGTCAAGATATAAGAGAACGATTGAATTTGGCATTTATCAGCAACTAGTTTCTATAATGGATCATGGTTGTTGAAAGTTGAAGCCAACTCCCATCCACAAAGGGCGGGAAAAATGAGACCCTAAGGCTTGTTGAGAATATAAATAATTACAGATAAGCCACAATGGGCTTGGAGCCCAATATTCATGAGCCCACCATGAAAGCCCAAATAAGACAGAAATTTGTTTATTGAAAAAAAAAAAAAGAAATGAAAATTGAAATGGATAATGGAGAGGAAGCACAGTGTCAACAGTCAGCGCCCAAAAGAGAATCAGAATCTGTTTTGGTCAGTGGAAAAGAAATTCGACTACTTTCCAAGCTTTTTCCAAATTTGTCTTACGATTAGTTATTTCTAGGAAATTGAATTTTAGTGTGGTGTCGTGTGGCAAGTCCATGAGATTGTAATTGGAAACGACTTCATTTTGGGAGCAAGCAGCCATGACTTCCAGCTCAGGAGAGTCTTCTTCTCTTCTTCCTTTGGACTGGAAATTCTCGCAGGTCTTTGGCGAAAGAGTTCCCGGCGAAGACGTTCAAGATGGTTTGATATTATTGTCAATTACTGCAAATTTCGAATCTTTTATTGGTCAACTGTTGATTTTCAGTTTTACTTTTTGAATTTTATTGCAGTTGATGTTATATCTGCAATTGAATTCGACAAGAGCGGTGATTTCCTTGCGGTTGGAGATCGAGGAGGTCGTGTTGTGATTTTTGAAAGAAAAGACAGGAAAAAGGTGAGGATTTTTATCAGTTTAGTTGCAAGCTTTTGGAAATGTTTTTAATTTTTTTTTTTTTTTTTTTTTGAATTCATATCTTATATCTTTTTGTTGTTTAGGCTGGCAGCTGTATTGGTTGTTTGGCATCTATTGTTGGATAAAATTGGGTTTATGATCTTTTTACCCTTAATTATTGGCTTCTTAGACTCCAAACCAATATTATTCTCGAAATGAGTTGGAGCGGTTGGATTCCACCCTCACTGGACATCCTGAATACCAATACAAGACCGAGTTTCAGAGTCATGAACCTGAGGTACAATCATATCATGGCATCTTCGTTATGTTGTGTGTCTGTTTTTAGTTTAGTGTACTGTTGGATATATTTTTGCTCTTTGGGTTGTTATAGATTCTGATTTTGTGTTTCTTTTTCTACAGTTTGATTATTTGAAGAGTATGGAGATTGAGGAGAAGATTAACAGAATAAAATGGTGTACAACACCCAATGGATCTTTATTTATCCTTTCAACAAATGATAAGACAATTAAGTTATGGAAGGTATTTATTATTTTTTTCCCCTGTCTCACCATAAATCTGATCCCTTGTGCTTCAGTAATTTCCTTGTAAGTCACTTCACAAATATGACTTCTAAAGAACTGAACTTAGTTCTAGCAATAGATTAAATGGTTGTTGAGTGTTAACAATGAAAGTATTAATATAATCAATAATGTGAAGATTTGGACTGTTGGTGAATTAGCTGTTGAGAGATATTGCTGTTTGGTCATTAGCCAGTTATTTCTCAATGATGCTGGAAATTTTTGTCATTGCCTACCAATTTCTTATGTGTTTTGATTTATGAATAGTTTCTTATTCCCTGGAGCAGAAGTAGAGTGTTTTTTTTCCTTTTTTTTTTTTTTTTTTTTTGTTTGTTTGTTTTTTGGGGGGGGGGGGGGGGGTGGGGGGAAGGGGCACAGATTGGGACATGATTGGATTTTTTATATGAGAAGGGGAAAAGAAAAAGGAAAATCAATTTCTTTTTTATAAGGATTTATCGACTTATTTTAGAGATAATTGATTATCGGCACGAACTGAATGGTGTATTAAATGGTTCTTCCACAAAGCTTTGTGGAAGTTAGCTTTGGCAAATCTAGCATATTGCAAGAATCAAGATGCAGAAAGTTATTTGAGGGAGAAAAGGGGAAGTCTTTCAGGAAGAAGAGTAAGGAGATGGAAGGTTACATTTTAGCATATGACTGCAAGTGTGGAATTGTTGCCTCTGCAGAGGGAATTATCTTAATCTGTTAGCCAGCTAGGAAGGGCAAAGTACAAAGTGGTAGTTAGCAAGAAACAGAAATAAGCTGGTTTAGGTTTCATCCGCTCTTTGTCTTGAACAGAAATGAAGTCGTTGTGGAATTATGCAGTTACCAGTCATGGTAAGATTTTGGCAGTGAATTTGAATAATGGATTTCTGGAAGGGGGGGTTTTGAGGAGATGCCTGATTGTGGTGCCTTGTACAAATACCTTGTAGATTTTCTCTACTTTAGTTCTTTGTCGTTTTCTTATTTTATATGAAGGGCTTTTCTCCACTTGTCCAGTTCTTGGTAGGTGGTACAGGGTCAGGTTTCTTTGGATAAGTATGAAGGAAAAATAATTGGGAGACTACTTATTTGTCTTTCTTGGAAATGCAAAAAATGGAGGAATTTCTGTAAGCTAAAGAAAGAAAAGTAAGAGGATTCTACTGATGAAATAAAAGGTTTCATGTTTGGGTCAGTTAATGGGGAAATTTTATGGTTAGCTTCTTGATTTATTTTGCAAATTATTCATTTTCCAACCTTTCTTTGTCAAGTACACATGGACGCATCTTGTATTTTATCCTGCTCTTTCAAGAAAGGCTCCCACAGGAAGATCAATTACTATGGATGTTGACCTTAGAAATGCCTGAACCATAATAATAGTATAAGTCTACAATTAACCAGTACCAAAAAACTTCATTCTTTAATCTTTGCCAATTTCCTGACGAAAGAGCATTTGCAGCTGGCTATTCACTTCCCTCTCTATGCTATTTCTTTGATATGGATCCACAAACATTGAGCAGAGGCCCACTCAGGTTAAAGCAGAGGTGAACTGGGTTTTAGCTGTGACACTGAACCAAATGCAATGATTGAATTTATATATTTCATATCTTTTCAATTATCTGATTCATCTCTTTTCTTCACGTGGTTTTCTAGTCAGTATTATGAATTGAATCCAGGCTATATGCATTTTTTCATTTTACTAGGATATTTTGGTTAGGTAACTGTTAACTTCTATGAGTTTTGAGGCCAGGTTAAGGAACATAAGTGTAAGAAAGTAAAAGAAACAGACGCCGATTCAGTTGTTTATTCAGAAAGTGCTCTTTTGGCTGAAAAAAGTTTCTCAAGTGAGCTACAAAAACCATCTACTGTTAATGGCCGTCATCTGGAGTGGACAGGGGACATAGTGAAGAACATCTCACCATTTCAAGAGGGGCACACCAAGGTATCTGCTTGTGAATCATGGTGAAATTTCCATTTCTTTATGTTATGTGTGCATGTAGATATTAAGTATACTTGTAACTTTACTAGTTTGTTATGTTAATAGATTGCTCATGCGGAAGACACAACTCGTGCAAGTTGTCGAAAGGTTTATGCTCATGCGCACGATTTTAATATCAACTCTATCTCTAATAATAGGTAAAGCTTTGACTAGTGTGTTAATCTCATAAATTTCACATAATCTGTTTAATATTACTAGCTGGATTGGCACGTGGCTTGGGGTTACTGGCTGTTTAACTGCAATAATATTAAATAAATTTTAACCTAACTAAAATGGTTACTTTGGATATATGTAACAATGTGTATAAACATGTGTTTTTCTGTTTAGTTACACCATCAATACACTAAAATAAAAGAGGCTTGTATAAATCTTGTTATAATTAAATGACCATGATAAGAAGATTGCAAAAGAATAATCTATCAATACGTGTTCTCTTAATATTTAAAGTCCAATAGAATAAACAAAAAAAATGAAATGTTAGATTATAGGCAGGTTGAGTTTTGAACTTATGAGTTAAAGTTGAAATCTACAAGTATTAAAAGAATATATAATAATAACTCTTGAAATTTGGACATAAACTTTTAATGCAACAAATGATAATCTTATTCATTCAGGTTAAGTATGGTGCAAATGTGGCATATTCAGTTAAAACGTAAATAATGTTAAATTAAAGGGCAAAAGTTGAAAATGAGATTACAATAAAATGTTTGAGGCTTTTAGCCTCATTTATTATAGTGTATAGATATGCTATATAAGACACTACAAAGATCTGTTATGTATATTCTCTGTGGCTTCTAAGATGTCAATGATCTCTGTACAGTGATGGTGAGACATTTATTTCTGCAGACGACCTTCGAATAAATTTATGGAACCTTGAGATCAGCAATCAGTGTTTCAATATCATTGACATGAAACCTGCAAACATGGAGGATCTTACCGGTAATTCCATGCATCTCTATGCATTTGTGCTATTAGCTTGTGCCAGCTCTTGTAGTACTCAATCCCTTTGTTGATTGTTCTGTAGTACAATTATCAAATTTCTCATTCACTCCTCTTTGCGACGAATGTTGTATATGTTGGGAAAGGATAGTGAGAGTTGTCAAAAGATGAGGCTCATAAAGCATGAGGCTTTCTACTGAAAATGGTGTCCTAGCCTCTCAGTACACAAGACTTTCTACTTTATGAGCTCTGGTATGGAAATATATGCAGTCTTCATTTTGTATAACAAGGACTTGATTTCATGGTTTGAACCACTAATATTCAGGAGCAATTGCTCCAAAGTTTGTGCTCTAGAAAACCTTTTATGATGATGATTTATACAATGACTACTTTTGGAACTTTGTTCAACTGCACCATCAGAATGGGTTGGGTTGTGTATGTAGGCGGAGGGAGGGGGAACTGGGGGGAGCTGGGCCCCCCAAACTCAAAAAATTTAAAACGTTTTACATATAAATAGAGCAAAGATTTTTTTTTTCCTTTAATTTGGTCCCCCGTAATTTTGAAAATTGCTTTTTGGCCCCCTCTAATTTTGGAGTCTGGCTCCACCCTTGGTTGTGTACTTTGTAAATGTCTTTAAGCTGTCGCATTTTCCTAAACATGATAGGTTGCTATGATCATTATTCAGTTGGTACTCTAAATGCAAGGATGATAAAAGTATTTACCTATATCTCAACAAGCAGCTCATATATTCATCTGTAGGAATTCCCTGTACTTGATGATCCAGTGCAAGCTTGCGTTTGAAGACAGATTTGTTCCTAATTAACACTCTGATCCAATTAAACGATTGAGAGAAGTTGCATATATTATACTGAACGTTGCTTGTCAGGTTAAGAACTTTTGTTACAGTTACGGGTTAGGTCTGCCGTACCCAAAGTAATTTGGGGATTATCTTCAATATTTTCACATGAATTCCTCTTTTAGTCCTTCAATTTCCATGTTTAACTACTGGATAGCCCATTGAGTTATCCATTCATTTATTCATGAAAAACTGGCAGAATTGTTCTAGACCTGCTCATTTTATCTTACATTGAGTCATCTCTATTAGTTATCTTCTCCTAATTGAAGCCTTATACTTCTATCCAGAGGTCATAACATCAGCTGAATTCCATCCAATCTACTGTAATATGCTTGCATACAGCAGCTCAAGAGGTTTTATTCGCCTAGTTGACATGCGGCAGTCAGCACTATGCGATCAGAGTGCAATGATGTGAGTTTAGTTCATTATCTGTTTCACTTTTCTTTTCTTCTTTCTTTTTTATTTTATTTTTATGAATTTCATCCTAATTCAGGCTTATAGTACATTAATCTCCTCAAGTAGAACAGATTGTCCTGATTCACGAGTTGTTTTTCAGCTTACAAGATGCGGACTGCCATGAGCCAAAATCGTTCTTTACAGAGATCATCGCATCCATCTCTGATATGAAATTCACAAATGATGGACAGCACATCTTAAGCCGTGACTACTTGAATTTAAAGGTCTTTGATCTGAATTATACATGATTTCTTTTTTCAGTTTAAAATCTGCTTTTCCAGTTATTTTTCCACCATTATTGCTCCTATATAGTGCAGAATAGTTACATAGTTCATGAGTCATTAACTAGTTTATGATGGCACATAAATATCTAGGAAAAGTGGACCTGGCTTATTTTGCATATATATAATGCGAGCTGTCCTGTAAAAGATTGGTTTGAAGATGTGAGAAAATCTCTTCTAACCAATCTATTTCTGATCATCTTAATTTTGATGCTTCTTTTTGGAAAATGGCAAGCACTCTCCACATCATTACAAGTTGAACTTATTTTTTGTCCTTATCTGTACTATGGTTCTATGCCACATAATTTTCAAATGCATGTCAAATTTTTTGGTGTATGTATCTCAAGCTCTTTGTTCCAGCTAATGTTTTCATTTCTTACTTTAGCTGTGGGATATGCGTAAAAATGCTTTGCCGGTTGCGATATTCAAGATTCATGAGCACTTACAACCTAAGGTACAAAAAATTTATTATGTTTTACCTTTTTTTTAATATACTTTCTATATGGGTAAAGAGATTGTTTGCAGTGAGATTCAACTGTGACACCCATTCTCAGATCTCTTTATGTTTACCATGCACCAGTTCAACTTGCGAACTTTCTAAGATATCTTTGTGGAAGTTTGTAATTGATACCATGAATGGGCTTCTCCATTCTTATCATTTGCCCTGGAGATCGCATCATCCTAGGAAATAGTTCAGCAATCTAAATAGATTCTGCTGTCGAATACTCCTTTGGTTAAATTATCAGTTGCATTACCTGGGAAAACCCAGGTCCACTACTTTCAGAAAACGGCCTTTTCCTTTTCGCTTATTGACATTTGTGGTTTCCTTATCATGGAGACAGTTTGTTTTGTGATATTTCTTTTTACTTTCAGTATAAAGATCATCACTTGTTTGCATTTGATAACATAGTTTCACCCAAATATCGGCCTTAGCTCAGTGGCTAGAGCAGAGGACTGATCTTCTCGGTCGCTGGTTCGATTCCGGCAGGTCGAATGGTGGACATGTTGATTGTTGTATTTTTGTTTGGTCTATAATTAGCATCTTGATCAAAACTTATTCCTTTCCTGAATCTTTATTATGCTGGAAAGTGGTTCTATAGCATTCCTTCATATATTATTTTGGTTCTGCTGCTTTTACAAGCAACTAAATAAAACTTTGCATGAAAATATCTTGTGTTGCTATTGGGCAAAAGGTCTCCATCAAATAGGAAATTTATCTCCTTTTTGTTTGTCAGGATTAAGTTACTGGTGAAAAAGCAGCTTGTTATGATAAGATAGCATGATATGTAAGGGTTGCTGAAATGGTTGGTTATTCATCTTAAATATCCACAAAAGAGCCAATGTGGAAATGGAATAGGCAAAAAGTGGGTCTCTTTTTATTATGCATATTCAAATAATTGATTTGAAATTCATCCGATTTGAAGCATGAAGCTTGAGAAGGCTCCTCAATATTGATACTTTAGCACAATTTTTAATCATTTATAATTTTTCAAATTATTATAGTTATATCATGGTTCTTCATATCCGGAAATAAGTTATGTGTTTTCACTTCAGATTTTGCACTGCATTATGTATGTATAGTTGATAATTTCAAAAAATGCAATGTCATCCTTTATTATTTTGCGCTTGCAGTTATGTGATTTATATAATAATGACTCCATATTTGATAAATTTGAGTGCTGCATCAGTGGAGATGGACTTCATTTTGCAACTGGATCTTACAGGTTATCCATTTACCTTCTACTTGAGTCTTCACTTTTCATAAACTAGACATTGCCATTCTAGTGATAATTCTTTTCTGATGTTTACTCAGCAATCTTTTACGTATATTCTCCTATGGCGTTGGAAGTGAAGAAGGCGTTACAGTTGAAGCTAATAAAGATCCAAGCAGGTTATTTCTGTACTTGTTCTTGAATGTTTAGCTGTCGAAGATCGGGGGATTTATTTCTTAATTGGATAAACTCGTAGCCAAGTGGCTCGAAATACAGATCTTTTGTTCATGGTCTGTGAAAGATAACATCGCCTGTTACCCTAGGGTTGTTACCACAGTGGGGGTGGGCTTAATCAGTTCAAATATACACATAGTTACAAGAACATATGATCGAGAATGTTAATGTCATAATGCAAATAATATCTTGCAGTGAATGGCAATATCACTATTGATTCCGGCGAGTATAGGAAAACTTGTTTTCAGATAACTGAAACACTTTTCTTTTCCAAAAATTGAAAACAGGAAAGCACTTCTCTATTCAACTTCAAGGGCTAGAAGATCGTCCTTGAGCAACCTAACACGTGGATTTTACCGGCATGGTTGGTTTTCCATTAATTATTTTGCATTTCGATTCACTTTAATCTCCATCTAGCATTCATAGTTATCTAATTTTATCTGCTAATGATGCAGGACATGAAAATTCAATTAATGAATTTTCCTGCGACTTAAGCTCCAAACTGCTGCACCTGGCATGGCATCCAACATCGAACTTGATAGCCTGTGCTTCTGGAAATAGCTTGTACATGTATTATGCATAGTTTCACGAACAGGTTTGATTGCTGCTCAAAACTATCTGAAGGCTCCAGATTTCGCTCAGTGCTGTTCCCACAGATTGAAAGGTTGAACGAGAAGCAAAAAGCAAATGAAGCCAATCATTAGTTGTTGTTGCTGTAGTGTCATCCATGGAAGTTCTGTAATTTACATAATTTGTCTTAATTCAAATCCTACTTAGGATAGCTTCAGAAGAAGCCACTTTTCTCCAACTTGTTATGAGTTGGTCTGTCTTGTGTAAATATACGATCGCGTAATAATTTTCGTCTTTCTTTCTATTCCCCTCACCGCCTCACGATTAAATTTTCCGTCGAGAACGTTAAGATTATGGAGGGAGGCGACCGAGAGGAACGATTTCTTTGGCTCTCCACTTACTTTTAATTTATAATAATTATATTGGATTTGAAATGAGAAACTAACTTTAGATGAATTTAAAATGAATTACTTTTACTACTTGGACATTAAGTAAATAAATAAATTGTAATATATTTGGAATTTATATGATAGATATTATATATTATAAATAGAAAGCTATCATAATATATAATACATTAATCATAATTTTTTAGTATTTTTTATAATTTTGTAGAATACTTTGTAGAATAATTAATAAATAATAATAAATATCATTTATTATTTGTAGAATACTTTACTTGTACAAAATAATCAATTGAATTAAAAATAACAATTAAACATATTATATTTTTACTATTTTAATATCTATCTTAGTAAACCAATAAAAAATTGTTACCTTTACTTTTGTAATCAATAAAAGATCTTTATTTTCACTATATTTGATACATACCTTATTTAGTTTATCTAATAGAATTTGGATTTAAATAGAAAATTAACATAACAAATTAAAATTTAATTATTTTTATTTTTCAACTAATAAAATTAAAAATTTTAAAAATATTATATAATTATCATATATAATATATACCATATAGTATATAATATAATTTTTTATTGTATCTAATATAATTTATATTTAAATAAAAAATTAACACGATCAATCAATATTAAATTAACTTTATTTTCTAATATCTGTATCCATCCATAAACTTAGTAAAGTGTGTTTGACAATCTCAATCTAAATCTCAATCATATAATAACTAATATACTATATAATTTATTATTTTATTAAATTACATTTTTATATTCTTATCATTTTTAATATATATATATATCTTATTTAATATATAATATAAATTTTATTATATAATATTTAAATATAAAATTAATTGTAATCGATCAAAATTAAATTATTTTTATTTTTTCAGCCAATACAGTTAAAATCTAAATTAATTAATAATTAAGGGCAATTTTGGCAATATTAATGTTAGCCTCCGTTGCTAGTTATATATATATATATTATATAATTTTACATAGAAGAATTATACATAGAGGGGGGAGAGAGGGGGTGAGACTAAGAGAGACATTGAGTTGGAAATTGCAGGTGGTTCTTTTGTTGCCTTGGCTGATTCATTCCTGGAAGCTTCTTTTATGAGTGGATTTTTCTGAGATCCATGAAATTGTAGAGTCTGGGGCAATTTACAGTTAAGAGTTGGCACCTTGGAATTCCTTTTATGCAGAGGTAAGGGCTTGCATTCTCTTGCACTTCTTACATTCGTTTTTTGGTTTGACACATATGTCAACATAAAAAAAAAAAAAAATCAGAATGTGTAATCGAAGCACTGTTTTGTTAAATTGGAATCATCTTGGCGACAGGAGAGAGAAGGCTCCCTTGTTCTCCGTGCGTCTCATCCTCCATTTTTTATTTTTCTCATCGTCTTCAGAATTAGGGTTTACGGCATCTCTATCGTCTACGGCGCTCATTCTCTTCTAATATGGTAGAGCCTAGGGTAGGGATGGATTTGGAGCGAGCACCAAATTTTTAGTACTTGTGCAATCAAAAGTTTTTCTTTTGTTTTTTAAATATTGATACCTGAAACCCATTAAAATTTTAATGCACATGCCCATCCTAAACCCCATCCTCTGAACTTAGCCTTTGTTTGTTTTTTGAAAAATAATTATTTTTGGCTGAATTCACCCTTGAACTTTGTAACTTTGATCCTATGACACTCTAAATTTTGCAATTTAAAGTATTCAATAAAATGATTTTGCAAATTGACGTGCGTAATATGTATAATTTTATAAATTGAAGTATTCGATGGTTCAAAGTTAAAGTTGAGGGTGCCATAAGTTAGTGAAATTTATGTATTTGGCCATTTATTTTTCTTAAAATTTTTTGAAGAAAAAATTCTCATTGGAAATTATTTTCTAAACTATTTCTTTTATGCACAAAGATTAGTCAAGAAATATTTAAAATTAGAGAAACTTTATATTTTAAAGATTTATTGGCAAATAGAAAAAATATATTAAGATGGTAAATTGTGTTAGTCAATCATAATTGTGTTAGTTGCCATCGATTAATGATAGTGGTTGATGGTGACTATGGTGATTGCCATTGATCGGTAATTAATTGTGGTTGTTGGTCATCAATAACGATGACTATCAGGATCAATTCATTCAAAAAAGCATATTTATAAAATTTCGATTGAAAATGTTTATCTTATTTTGCTTATAAATTTTTGTAAAATTTCAATTGGCTTAGTTACATCTTCACCTATCATGTGCTCTTTTTAAAATGATTGCATTTAGGTGCTACAATTCTATCCAACATCACTTGACCTCCATTCTTTTTATGGGGATTAAACTTGCAGTGTTCGTATTTTATCTTATTTTTGCTTAATTTAAAATCTTTACTTTCAAGGGTGCTTTTCCATAGTTACAACTTTTGGTTTAGTCCCTCGTCAGCATGCACATGGAACTTAATTAACTCATCTGAAATTTGGATAATAATTATGGGTTTAAGACAAAGCTCTAATGTGATATTACAATTATGGAGGACTTTTCTGTACTCCTACTGTTCTCACACTTGATTTCACCTTCACATACTTAATGACATTTATATATTTGATGTGAATTCCTTTTTTCTCTTACACCCACCAAAAGTTTTTTCCTAGCGTTCTATCATATGCTTTTCCAAGTCAATGAATATAGCACATGGATCTTTCTTCTTCCTTTTATAAATTTGCATCAATCTTCTTACTTAAAATATAGTCTCTATTGTAGATCTATTGTGTATTGAACCAAACTGCTCCTTTGACACCTTATGATGTCCCTATGTATGTGTGCTTTAATTTGTTCCTAAAGCTTCATTGTATTATTCATAAATTTAATGTCACAGTTGTTTTTCTCTTTTGTTTTTATATGTAGAAACTAAAATGCTCTTTCTTTACTTGTTTGGCATCTTTCTACCTTTTAATATAAAATTGAATAGCTTGGTTACCCAAGCTACTTCAACGTCTCTAAAACTTTTCCAACCTTTTAGAGGTGTCATCCAATTTCACATGATTTTCCAAATTTTATATTTTTCATGGTCTCCTTGGCTTCACGGCTTAATTCTATGAGTGTAGTCAATGTTTTTATTTGTTGTAGAGGCGTGAAGATCTATAGTGTCACCATCGTGGCTTTTGTTGAGTTGCTTGTTAAAAAAGCATCCCAATCTCTCTTTAGTCTCCCTATTTCCTCTCAAAACTTGCTAGGAATCATCTTTTACGCACTTATGTTAAAATTTGAAGTTGAAAAATTTTGAGTTGCCATTTAAGTTTACTTGAACTTGTGGGTCACACGGTAAAGCTTTGGGAAGGAGTGATGGAGGATAGATTGGGGGCATTAAGAAGGTGTTTGAGAACCAGTTTGGTTCTATACTTGGTAGATTCTGTAACAAAGGCTTTATTTTTGCTATAAAGGTTTATGAAAAATTATAAAGATATGAAGGTTGATGGAAATTTATAAGAAAGGAAGAATGATCTATGTATATTGTTTATCGACTCAGAGAAAACTTATGATAGAGTGCTGAGAAAAATACTTTGATGGGCATTGGAGAAAAAAGGAGTTGAGATCAGCAATACAAATGCCTAGTTCCATACTTGTATATTTTGGTTATGGATGAGCAAACTAGTGACATACAAGATGATGTTTCATGTGCATTTTTATTTCAAAACAATATTGTCTTAATCGATGGAACTAGTGAGAGAATAAACCAAAAGTTGGAATTATGGAGAAGCTCTCTTGAGGTACTTTGTGTTCAGTAGAAGTATGATAAAATGCATGCATTGCAAGTTTGACCTCATCAAGGAGAATGTAGGAAAGATGAAATTGGATGTTAGATATCCAAGTTTTGTACTTTATCAGGTTGGCATGATGAGTGAATATGTAACCCATATAATTAAAATCGGATGAATATGAAACGGAGGAATGCTGCTATGTTCAATATGATAGGAAGATATTTAACAAAGTGAAAGGTTAGTTATATAAAAAGACAGTGAGATCTACGATGTTACGTGAGAGTAAATTGTGGGCCTTGAATGCCTAAATATTTACAAGATGAATTTTGGAGAAATATAGATTGTTAGATGGATGTTTTGATTGAATATCATACAAGATTAGAAATGACCACATTCGATAAAAAGTACGATTATTACAATTCAGAGATAAAATGAGAGAAAGACGTCTCAAATGGTATGGTCATCTCCTACACCCCATGCGCTCCAATTTGGAAGTGCGATATATTAATGGTAAATATCACTAAAGGAGAAGATATAGTCCTAGAACTACATAGAGGAATGTTGTCTCAAAAATCTATTGTTTCTTGAAATTAATGTGAATTTAATTATGAATAAAGCATAATGGAAACAACCATTTATATAGTCGATCCATGATAGTTTGAGATTAAGGCTTGATTGTTGTTGTTACTTAAATGATAAGTCAAAAATTTGAACTACTTTTTTAATTAAAATAAGTTTTAATTTGAAATATTTATTTCATGAGAAAAGTTAAAAACTAAAATACAACTGCAAACGGTAAGTGTGTGTACCTGGTTAATATAATTATCCTTTTAGACAAAGGTGGATCTTTTTAAAAACTTGTGAGACGTAACAAGGTATAATCCAATAATGAATTGATTTTTAGAAATAGTTTCCATTGAAAAAATAAATACTTGAGGTCTGTGCATAGTATAGAATAATACTATGTTTAAGCATCAATTTGATGTGGATGAATTAATATTTTTTTTTCACATTTGAAATTTTCCAGCCAAAATCCATTGGAAATATCCACTCGTATAATTCAAATTAGCAAATGTGGGGCTTACACATAGTAAAAGATACCTCTCTGTGAGCCCGTGTGTTTGATAAATCTATTTAAATAGGTGAGCTAGTAGTTCATGTGATGAACAATTTGTTGAAAAATCTCAAATATAACCAAATTGAAAAAAAAAAAAATTGTTTTGGTAAATCATTTGAAAGAAGATAATCTTTTGTGATAGTTAGAAACAAGTTTAATGTTTAATGTCTCCTAAGTCATTTACTCTTAATTATCTTGATGGCTATAGCATTTGTTGTCTTTTGTGTTGTTCAAGATCAAATTTTGAGATTCTTGCACTAATGTAGTGATAATGAACTTGAAAAGGTGGATATGAAAGCTATTAAATTGGAGTCGGATTTTGTTGCGGTTGGACTAGCAGAAGTGGGGAAAAAAGTGCAACGTGTCCAATTGGCCAAGCATCTAAAGTCCTCGGCTCAATTTGGAAGACAAGAATTTGAAGAAAATAGAAGTTCAACTGCGCTAAGCCCTGGTCAAAGTAGCTCTAGCGTTTTGGAGCAAGGACAATCTCCAGATGATACTGGCATTTCTTCTGCTTCAACCATATGTCCAGCACCACTTTGTCGTCAATTTTGGAAAGCTGGGAACTATGATGATTGTCTTGGTTCCAAGGTCACTCTTCAAAGTATGCATTAATCTTTTTGCATAATATAAAGGTCATTAAGGTTGCCTATCACCATATTGAGCCATGTTGTGGCTCATTGAAGCTTTGTTTTGCTTATTGAATTGGCTCTTAACTTATTCAATTCCTTAGAACGTTTAGTTGAAGTCAAGTGAAGTTTAATTCACATTTCACTTGCTTACAGGGGCAGAGGGAGGGGGGACTAAAAGGAGCCCGTGTCAGTCTCCCTGAGCTCTAAAATTTTAAATTTGCTTTATGAAGTTGTGCAAAAATTTCTTTCTTTGATTTGGCACCCTTAATTTTTGAAAATTTTTTTTGGCCCCTTAATTTTAGAGTCTAGCTCTGCCCATGCTTGCTTGGTCAAAGTCAAACTTAGCTTGTTTACTAAACATGTACCCAACATAGGTTGAAAGTGCTAATTACATAAATAAATGAGTTGTAACAAAGCCTCAAATATTATTAGAATCCTTCTCTTAAATGGTTGTATTCTCATTCTTTGTGTTCTTGTTAACACTCTTTCTATGTGAGATTGATCTTATTTAATAACTTTATGTAAAAAATTGTTGATGAAATAATTCAAATATTCATGCAAATGAATTAGAGTATTATGTTAAAAGATTGATTGGACTTGTTCTTTCTTAATGTGTTAATCATAGAATTTTTCTTTCTTAATCATTAGATACTAGGTACAAGGCATATGTTACAATCTACACACTCAGGCAGTACTGCAATTTTAGCAGACTTACATAATTACAATTTCAAATACATCATTAAATCAAAGCCCATCAAGGGCGTCCCAACTCATAAAGGGTAGCAAATGCAAATTAACTGGTGAGAGGTTGGGGATTTGAACATAGGACCTTTTAGTGATGATATTATAAATAATTATAATTCAAGAAAAATATAATTTTTTAAAAAAGTTTCTAATAAATTTTTTTAGTAACATCTCTTATTATAGATGTAAATGTAAATGAACATGGCTTTGCTTGATAAATGCAAAAACAAAGTAGCTTAGTAACCTAAATGACATTTGCATAACTAATGCAACATTCAAATCATTTATCATACAATTTTCTAAGAATGGACTTGGCTTACTAAGTTTTAACACATCGAACATTCATCACACTAGCTTTTGTATAATTCAGGAGTGATTTTGAATGGCTTTATCTTTTTTTTATTTTTTTTTATCGTAAAGTTTCTAGTGTTTCACTTGTCTTTGCTTTTGAATTGGTTGATAATACTGTGTAATTGACACGAATATCTATGCATGTATTTATTGATGCTGATCAATTGCCCTTTGATATATGTTTTTTTTTTTTTTTTCTTGAAACTTATCATACTTTTTGGGGATAGCAGATGGAACAAATTATCTCCATGTCCACCCTATGTTTCTTCATTCAAATGCCACTTCACATAAATGGGCCTTTGGCGGTACGTATGCCTAATCTAATTTCTGTTCGCATCTCTTGTTGATGATGGACTTTTTTCTATAGATTTACTCATCAGTATCTTTTTCATCTTCTTTCTGCAGCTATTGCAGAATTGCTTGATAATGCAATTGATGAGGTAATTTAATTTAAGCTGCTGATTTTTTTTTTTTTTTTTTTTGGAAGATTTTATGAAATTGACAAAGCATATTCAAGATATATCTTTTTATGCAAGATGCTTGTTGGTGATATAGTTTTAATTGGTTACTTGTTGAAGCACTCCAGTTTCATGTTAAGCGGAAATAAAAAAAAAATATATGCATTGAATTTTATCAATAGAAGGGGAAAGGAATAAAGCGGCAGTTCTTTTGGTAGTGTTATGTCCTGCAAAGTTCATGGATTAGTATCTGTGCTGTATTATATAAAGACGGGAAAGGTTATCAATTGTAGAATTAAAGCAGCATGGCTGAAAAAGTAGAAGTGCAACAACATTCTTAGTAGACATTGAAGTCCTAGCTTAATTAAGGAGAAAGTTCTATAAAACTTTAATTCATGCAATCTTTTAGTCCCAGTGGAATTCTTTATGGAATTTTTGTTTCAAATTGAGGGTAAAAAATTAAATTTTACTGCTGTATGGCTCGGTTAGTTAAGGATCATATGGAAGCAAGTGATGGGAAGTCAATAAGCATATCCAAAAATTGTTGGAATCACGGTTGTCAAATTAGCTTTTTAAAACTATAATTGATTGGCATTCCATGAAATTGACTTAAAATATAGACACATACATTTTATGCATAATGAGTATTTAGAAAGAGATTAAACATCTAGTCGTAGTTATCCGACAATAATTCACTAATATTCTGAACTTTATTCGGCAAATAAACCAGCTTATTTGGCACTACATGTGATGATGTTTATGTGCCCTGCATTTCATTTTTCATTTCATTTTATCTTCTATGGAGTAGATCCAAAATGGAGCCACTTTTGTCATCGTAGATAAAATGTCAAATCCAAGAGATGGAAGTCCAGCATTGTTAATTCAAGGTATGATGTACTTACTAATTAGGGTGGTCTTTGTTGATATGAAATTTATCTGGATTAAAGAATACCACCTAACTCTTGTACTACTCTTCTACAAACTTGGTGCTTTGCAACTAGATAATGGTGGTGGAATGGACCCAGAAGCAATGCGACAGTGCATGAGTTTTGGGTTTTCAGATAAAAAATCCAAATCCGCTATTGGACAATGTAGGGATTCTGTTCATGCATTCTACAAGATATGTAGTTCTCTTCTTCAGATTTATTAACTTAAAACTTGTCTTTCAGATGGTAATGGCTTTAAGACCAGCACAATGAGACTTGGGGCAGATGTTATTGTTTTCAGTCGCCACTTGCATGAAAGGTTTGGTTGCAATGCTGAAATCTTATCCTCATTTTCTGCATTAGAATATAAAATGTTTGCTACTGTTGTATAAGCAAAAAGGGTGGGGTAGCATCTAATATTTTATGGTAGTAGTTTCTCTTTGATCAAATTATTATTTTCAAGTTTTTCATGTACACAATATTGTGGAAACAATGAATCTACCTAGGTACAAAACGTCTTTCTTGGCTTCTTTTTGTGGTTTTGATTCAGGGGCTATTTAAGGAGTGTCTTTAAGTGCTATGTAGTGTGAACATATGATTGACATCATGTGTCAGGCTGTTTGGAATTGACATTTTTGTGTTTTGCGAAGAGATTTGGCTGGAGATTTTGTGGATTGTTTTCTTGTTGTCAATCCAATACAACTGCTTATGTACTTTTTTTGACTGTTTTTATTATTATTTTATTTTACTTTTTTATATTTGTGGATAAATGGTTATCAAATTGCAGTCAAAATATAAGCAATTCCATGCATAGCCCATCAACAATTTTCTCCTTTCTTATATTGATATTTTTAGGTGATATGTAGTTGGCCCTGTTAGCTTGTTGCCTTATTAGTTTATTTTTTTAAGCAGGGCATTGACACAAAGCATTGGTCTTCTTTCTTATACATTTTTGTTGCAAACAGGCTATGACAGGATAGTAGTGCCAATGGTAAGTTTCATTTTCTACGTTAGCTGTTAGTCAATGTTCCTTTTTATTCCAATTTCTCAGAAACAAATGTTCTTTCTTATTCCTGCTATATGTTAGAGGATTTAACAGCAACTTTTTGAATGTCATTTTGCCACTGTGGTTTTACATAATTTTGACATTTTGTTTGTGAGCGGGAAGCTGCTAGTATCTTGTAGTGCTGTTTTCAATTTTGTGCTTCTCAAACAGACTTTAAGAGGTTTACTTTGCAGGTAGATTATGAGTTTAATGCAAAAACTGGAAATTTGGAAGTTTCAAATCGCTGTGGTAAGGAGCAGTTTTTGTCTAATCTTTCTATTCTGCTACGTTGGTCTCCATATTCAACAGAAGCGGAGCTTCTGAAGCAAGTACACTTCTTTCCCTTTTCCATTGCCATATAGTTTTTGTTACTTACAGATTCCTGCTCCATATATTCATTTTGCTGATTTATATATTTTTTTCTCAATTTCATACAATAGAATAACATCATTCCATGCTTTCCAAGTTCTTATGGTGGCCTATTCCTTTGTCACTTGCTTTCTGTTTAAGAGTGCAGATGTATATATAAATGTGAGCAGTTGCACATGCACTCTCTCAACCAAACTCTTAATTTCTGTTTTCTCAACAAGTATTAGATTTGGATTTTATTCTGATAATATGAGCTGCTTGTAGAGTTGATGCTTATTTAAGTCGTGCTGCTGTTGATGTCAAGTATGTGATGGTACTCTTCACATAGAATGTAACAGCTGGGTAAAAGGAATGTGTCATGCAAGCTCATATCAGAATTAGGCTGCCACTCACATTCATTTAGTGAGTTAGACATCCTGCATTATAGTTTTCAGGCTAAGAAATCCTCATATTTTTCACCTTCAATTCTATCTTTAAAATGACCAAGAAAGTTACAGTTTTGTGCCTAGTTTTGACTTGCTATGATAAGAATCTGACTCATTAGGCTCCATCTCTAAATTTCTCCACATGAAAAAATTCTATTTATAAAAATAATTAAGCTGGTATAAATCTAATGCAGAATGATTATCTGCTCTGCTGTTTAAAAATGTTGCACCAAGTGGTTCGCTAGACCTCATTGCTTCTTCTAAATAAATCTATTTTTATTTTTGCGGGTTGTGTGTTTGTTTCACAAAATGATACTTCAACTATCTCCACCTTTTCTACAAAAAAAAAAAAAAAAAAAAAAAAAAAAAAAAAAAAAAAAAAAAAAAAAAAAAAACTCTTTTGGGCATTATAGTTTCCTTGCCCATAAACAAGAATAAGGAAGATAGATATGAATGAAATAGAATGTTTGGGTCATGAGCTAAGATAGGTAATTGGTTTGGTATTACTATAATGAAATATTCCCTGCACTAGAGGAATATACAGGGATATATGGTTTGTTTTATCTTGAGAAGCAAAATTTGGCACTTGAAGACAACGTTGCCTTGGAGATAATAATTGTCTGCATAATGGTCAAAGCTGCACATGACGGCCTTAAAGAAGTTCATTGAAAAATTGGTTTGTTACCTTTAGTCCATTTCGAGGAAAAGTAGCATGGATATGAATCTAACAGAGATGAAAAAATTTAATGTTCCGGGGTTATTCGTTAATCACATGTAATTCGATTTTTTTTTCATTGTCGATCACATAATATTTTCTCTTATGCAATATTATTTTGTTGGGTATACAATATGGTTGCAGTTTGATGACATTGGATCGCAAGGGACAAAAGTTATCATCTATAATTTGTGGTTTAATGATGATGGGGTTATGGAGCTAGACTTTGATAAAGATCCTGAGGTGGAAACTTATCTTTATATCTTTCCTTTTTATTTTCCTTATTTAGTTTATTGCTATTATTCTCATTTAATTGGTATATCATGGCTCGGTTTGTAGGACATTCATATTGGTGGGGATATAAAAAAGGTAGGCGCACACCCTGCTTGGAGGACTGTTAATGAACAGCATATTGCTAACCGGTTGCATTATTCTCTCCGAGTAAGTTCACTTTGGCAATTAATTTTCATGTGTTCTTATGCTCTCCTATACACACATGCGTATATAAGAAAATAGAGTTATTATTATTATTTTTTTATGATTTACAGGTGTATTTGTCCATTTTGTACTTGCGGATACCTGAAAGTTTCCAAATAATATTGCGTGGACGACTTGTTGAGCATCATAATCTTGCCAATGATCTCAAATTTCCAGAATTCATATTGTATAGACCTCAAAGTGGCGGATGTGTAGAGGTTATAATTAATGTCTCACAGAAAGACTAATGGTTCACATCTTTGGGTTTCTAAGAGGTTTCACATGCTTTCTGATTTACAGGGTGAAGTTGTAACCACGATTGGTTTTCTAAAAGAAGCTCCACATATCAGTGTTCATGGTTTCAATATCTACCACAAGAATCGTCTAATACTGGTAAATGTCTTTTTCTAACATGTTTTTCCTTCTCTTTAATTTTCAGATATGTCAAAGATCTGGTGTTATCACATATGTATTGTTGGGTTCATCACTCTTTCTGTGCAGTGTTTATAAATTCTTTTATTTGTCAAAAATATACTATTTGTGTATGTCAAAATGATATTTATGCAATTATAAGGAAATGATTTTTATTGGTGTGGAAAATTTTATTACTGCTAATAGTAAGAAGCGTAGCCTTGTGGACAGCTAAATGGAGCTTGCAGTCTTGTGTTGGAGTAAAAACATCCTTTTTTTTTTTTTTGTTTATGGGATTCATGCAGGGGATATCGAATTCAAAAGATGAAAAGTCAGATCATTCTTGGAAATATTAATTCCATATCCTGTGTTTTCTTAAAAAAAATGGTATCGAAGTGCTAAGAATAATTGACCCTTTAAAGTGCCTAGAAAAGTGCAAATTTTGGAATAAAAAAATTGGAAACTCGGTTTCAATGTTGTGTTTAAGTTTCCTTTTCTTTTAAGTGTCAACATCAGTATATTTACATTTTCTATGTATGTGCTTATTTACGTAGCTCAATTTTGCTTGGAGCATTTGTATCACCCATTTCCTTCCCTCCTCCATTCCACTTTTGTAGTTTAATTTATGTTTCCTCCATGAGCTCTTTTCTCAGCAGCAATCATGGCAAACTTGTTAAATCTGTTATCTTCTCTTGATTTGCAGGCATTTTGGCCAGTTGTGAGCCCTAGTAACAGTAGGGGTAGAGGCGTAGTTGGTGAGAAGCACCTAAAACTTTCTTCTCATGTTCCATCCTTTTTTTTTTTATTTTAAGTAAATTTACTATAAACGGTGATGAATGAATGATGATTATTGGTTAATATTCTCTTAGGGATATTGGAAGCAAATTTTATTGAACCAACCCATAACAAGCAGGATTTTGAAAGGACTTCCCTCTTTCAGAAGCTTGAAACTCGATTGAAGGAGATGACTTGGGAATACTGGTAAATTTTTACACATCAAAAAGTTCCCTTTGTCTCTTCACAACTGGTTTTCTCTAGGGAGCACCCAATACTTCAAGGATCTTAATTTAATTTTGAGTGTTGATCCATCATTGTGCTTCATGATGTGTTGACAAAAGGATATTTTACAATGTCATGCTTCCAAAACTGACTCGAATATATACGTACACACACAAACTTTATTATTCTCAGTATGAGCTAGGTAGTTTGACCTTTTTCTACGTAGCATATACTCAGAGTGATAGAGTTTCCAAGTGGTGGCAAATGCTTATAGAGACGCATGTGATTTATGGTGTATTAGTATATATCTAAGAGCTATGTGATGTAAATATTGAATTTGGCAGGGATTATCATTGTGGACTAATTGGGTACCAAGTCACGAAAAAGACTCCAGCAACAGAGCCCAAATGCAATTCATCTTTTGGTATGGGACATGGTAATGCAAAATCTGTCAAGTTGAATCAAAGCGCCCCTTGTGTTGGTAGAGCAAAAGCATCATCTGTTGCAGGTAGAAGCATTTCAGTCTGAAGAGGAACAGAAGCCAGCTGTTATCATTAATTTTTCATGTGCTTTAATAAAAGTTGACTGCTAATGTTTATGAGCTTTCTGATATATTCTGAAATTATACCCTAAATGTTTTGACAGGATTGCGCACAAAAAGGAAAGAACATGATGACTTGGTGGAACTTGGCAGTGTGAAAAGACAGGCATCAGGGGCCAAGGAAATTGTTTCAGGGCAGAGTTTTGAATCACAGGTCTGTATGAGGAACGTAAATCTAAAGTATAATTGACTGAAGTGAATTCTGGATGCATGATTGTTGTTGTCATTTTTTGTTCTCTTCAGGAAGGGTTAGTGTACTAGCATCCATGTTTACCTGCAAAAAACTCAAATTCAGTTATAGATATAAATGCACACCAAGATGCAAGCATGCATGTAGTTGCACTGTGTACACAGAAATGGAAACTTCTTCCCCTTTGTGGAACTAGGAAACTTTTTCACTAATCTCTTTTATCCTTATTTGTCTGCTTGTTATTTGTTAAATTTCACAATATATATGTAGCCCACTTCTGCATTCTATTTCTGAGACAAAAGTACAGGGCCTTGCTTTTCAGATATTTATTTTGCACTGTGTTATATTGATCTCTGCCAAGAAATCCATTGCTCATTTATCATGTACTTTTTATCCTTTTTGGTGTAGCCCATCAATACTGCAAGTCAGTCAAAACATGAGGAGGCTATAAAATTGATGCAGGAAAACAAGAAACTTCAATCACAGTAAGTAACCAAGTATTAGAATTTTGTTTGTGCTTGAGCATCTACTTTTTTCAGTTTACTGCAGTGTTTGGATTACATCTGTGATGATTTACGGTGAATTTTCCTCTGGAAGCCTTTCATTTGTTTATCTTTATATATAATGCTATCCACATTTTCTATGGAATTTGAACCTGAATTCTATTTACGATTTACTATTTCAATCTCATGGGCCTTTTTTTTTCTAATCTCACTCAGCATGTCAATTTACACCTAGCTAGCTAGTTAATATTTTTTCATAGATGAATTTACAGATTTCACATCTCAGCTCACAGATCCACGCCTTGGGTCCATATTTTGTTGGTAATGGTGTTGGCCTTAGCCCTTCGATCTGGTCATCCATGCTAGAATAGTTGGATCATAATTTGGATTATCTAATTGGTGTTTAAGTCACTATTTTGAGAAGATTTACTTTAGTGTCTTGACTCCTGAATTTGAGGATGACTAGCTCCAGTTAAACACATGTATAACATCTGTCCACTTTTTCAGGCTAGAAGGGTTGACTTGAATGACTATACAGATTTGTGCCCTAAATTTTACAGAACAAAGATCATGTTATAAATCATTTTTTATGAAAAATCTATTTAATTTACATTTTATTTTTCAGATGCTTGGACTATGAGAAGAGGAAGGAAGAACTTGATTCCAAGGTATACAGTGCCCTTAGCTTTACTTTTTTATCTTTAAATTATAAAATCCATCGCTTTTCTTTCTTTGACACAATCAAACGTTTTAACAGTTCTAGGTGATATTGGGAGTATCTTAGGAGTTGCATTTAAAAAAAAAAAAATAATGGAAAAAACATAATGTGATCATTTGGTTCCATTTGTTGCTTTGGTAATCTTAAAATCGTGCCACCATTTAATGCAAGAAAGTTGCCGAAGTCTAACTGAATACGATTTGCATGACAACTCCTTGATTTTTTGTATTAATTTCTCTGAATTGTGAGAATCATCATTATTCTTGCAGGTGACAGCTCTTAGAAATGAGATAGGAGAAATTCAACACCAGTATAAACAGCTTATGGCTGAACTAACATCATTGGATTTAGTGAAGGTGGAAAAGGATGTAAATATGTAGATTCTATCTGCAACTCTGCTCAATTCTTTTATTTTGAAGATCGATCTCTGATGTACTTTATGTATCAAGAATAGAGAGAAAGTGCAAAGTTTTCAACCCTTGAAAGGGGTTTTGGCCATCGATGGAATCAACTTGTAATCTAACAGCTTTGTGAAAGAAACAATCTCAGGTGTAGTTGGTGGTTAACGATCATGTTAGTACACAGTCACTTCTTTCAATCTTTTGAAAAATCGTAGGTTAGAGAATAGAACTGAATCAGTGTAATCCATGAATGTACATGCAAATGTAAATCCAACACTCCAGCAATTAGTTTGAACTTTCCTACTTTGATGTCTGATTCTTTTTTTTCTTTCTTGGCACTGTTCAATTGTTAAGATTAAATGCAGTATTGTTTTCTGGAATCAAGAAATGGGTTATACTCGGCATATTTCACAGGAGAAGATCGAGACCGAAGCATAACCATGAAGCAAAAGGCTGTTATATTTTGTTTGCTTAGTCTGCTGTTTCTGTTCTTCACTTTGTCTCCTGGACTATATTTTAAGAGGAGGTTGGATTTGAACTCAAAACTTTTTCCTCGCTCTTGAAAGGAAAGGTTGAAACCAAACTATGCATAGATAATTAAATAAAGGAAGGATGGTTAGGTTGTACAATAATGAACATCATCAATTCCCAATCTCATTTTTTTACAATAAATTACAAGGAGTATATCTCGATCATGGAGCTAAAACAGCAACTTGCAAGAGAGAAGCCCAAAGCTCAAAGCTAAGCAACTTGCATGGAATAATAATTGTTTAACAAGCCGGGCAGTCATACCAATTTGCCCCAATATTGAGATGACACCCTGCCGGCTGCCCGAAACCCTAGCACCAAGGCTTTCCCCTCACCATTCCTTTTATAAAAACCCTAACATTTGCCTCTTTTGCACACCATCTCTCTTCTTCTTTCTTTCTTTCTTTCTTTCATGTTCTCCTCTTTCTGTTTATAGAATACCATTTCTTGAAATGTTAGGAAAGGGTTATAAGGAAATGACATTACTAGAAATTGTAATGAATGATCTATTTTTATAGATGTGATGCGTTGGTGTGTGCAAAAAACTTCCATCCGCATGTGACCCAAATAGTGGACATAGCGGCCATATTTTGCGCAAACTGACTGAAAAAGAAGTATTAGCATATATGTTTTCTTCTTGCACTTTCTAAAAGGTTGTTGTGATTTCTTTCTTCAAGCTACACTTCAACCTTATTAGATTAGCACACATTTTATATTATGTTTTTTTGTTTATTGAGATATTGATGCCTCCCTTAATTAGATCTTTCCTTCTGGAGAGATCTTATTAGGTATGGAACATATTTTCAGTTTTAAAAATATTTTTGAAGGGGAAAAAAAAGTATATTATGTCATAATAAATACTTTTACTATGATATTTTCGAAAAACAAGAAAAAGAAAAACGTTTCTATGTAGTTCTTTACATTTTATTATATATAACTGCAACAACTTAAATTTTCTATTCAATTATTACTATCTTTTATTCTCACGAAACAGTAGTAATATTTTTTTTACCTTATTCCCGCTGAATGTATTCTGAATTGCTCCCTGATTGAGTTGCATAATCCTAAACTTATTATTATTATTATTATTTTTACCAATATCTTTCACTCGAAATCACAAAAAGATAATACTAATCGTTCTCAAAAAAAAGATAGTCCACTTTCTGTTTTTATGTTAAGAATTATGGTTAAATGACAATATTATTCACGGTTATTCTCATCTTCAATAACTCAAGAGTAATTGTTATATTAAAGTAATAATTAAAAATTAATGAGAATTATTGAAAATAAAATAAAATTTAATAAGATATAGTAGATAATTTAAGAATTAAAAAAAAAGAGAAGTATATTGTATCATGAGATAAATAAAAAACAAAGAAAGATACACCGGTCTTTTTGGGACCAAGAAGTAATATGTTAAGGTTTTATGAAATTTTTTAAAATGCATACGGGATGAACTCCAGTTCAAAGGAAAAAGGTTTCATGGCCCACAATAAAATTCTGGTGGTCGGCCTGGCTTAAGTTTTGGGCTCACATAAGATATTAACATATAAGAGCCTTGTTTAACAAAACGACAAGTTGCATGAGGAGCTGGCGTTTTTTAACCAAAAAAGATTAAAAGAAGTGATGAGCTAACGACAAAGGAGGTTTTCTGTCCGACAAGGAAATCTTTATCCCCAATAGAGAAACTTTTCCATCATCAAGAAAAATTCGACGTTTGTAAAACCCATGAGTTCATTTCTTGCAAATCCCTTTTTTCTCCTTTATACATTTAAAAATAGAGGAGAATTTGAAATTTGAATCGATAATTAATTGAATTTTGATTCTAAATAAACAAATTTGACATCTAAAACCATAGAAATGAGGAATCTTGATTTTGCAAATGAACATGCAAACCTATCTTTATATCTCGGACTCTGATAAACTCCTTGGACCTTGAACTTGAGGTGCCATATATTTATTATTTTCCTTCTTTCCTATTTCCTCATAAATTCTCAGGTAAAGGCTTAAGTTTCCATAACCAAGGAGACTTTCAAATTCAATACATTTCTTTAGCCTATTCAAGAAAAAACGCTTATGTACTTGAACTGTTAAAATTACAGTAACACAGAACTGTAGAAACTAGAAAGATCAAAGGATGGAAATATACAAACAGAAAACCTTTAAAAAAGAAAAAAAGAAAAAAGAAATAAAGACTGAATCTATCTTCTCAGATGAATGTATTTCCTATAGATTTTGTATCCATTTTGAAATGGAAAATGCAAGTTGTAGAAATCTGCTTATTATTATTATCTTGCGCCATAGAAGAGTTCATTTTCCAATATTGATGATCACCGATATTCCTTTTCTTCTCCTCTCCATAGCCATAGCCATTACTCCATTTCGCTTCCTCTATAATTTTATGTTGTTCATTTCCTCCACCATCTGAGCTTGATATTGTTACTCTTCTCCAGTTACGCCAAATTCTTACCATGATATAAAGCATAACCAAGCAAATTACTGTCGAAGTAAACACAATGGCTGCTACAATCCCAACAACAGCGGTATTTGAGAGGCCTTTATTCCCTTTGCCCCTTGATTCCGAGCATGATATTAATGGTGGGCCGCATAGCTTGTCATTACCCATGAAAGAAATAAGTGGGAATCCTGAAAAAGTTGATGGAAGCTGTCCCTCAAGATCATTATATGACAGGTTTAGCATATGAAGACTTGTCAGCTTTGCTAGGGAAAAAGGCACTTCTCCTTGAAGGTGATTGAAAGAAAGATTCAATCTTTCTAACTTCACAAGGTTTCCAAGAAAAGACGGAATTTCGCCGGAGAGAGAGTTCTTGCTTAAATCCAAGATAACTTGTAACTCAGTTAGCTTTCCTATCTCAGGTGGTATAGAACCTGTCAAGAAATTTTCAGATAGTCTCAGCTCAAAGAGTTTCTGACATTCTTGAATATTCCGAGGAATAGAGCCGGAAAGATTGTTTCTTTGTAGGTTTAGAACATTTAGAGAACTGAGGTTTCCTATTTCTTGCGGAATCTTGCCTGAAAGATTGTTGCTATGGAGGGAAAGCTTGAGTAACCTTGAGCAGTTTCCAAGTTGTGCAGGTATTTCTCCATGGAAGTTATTTGATGAGAAATCTAACTCTCCAAGTTGTTGTAAATTACCTAACCAAGAAGGCATAGTGCCTTTCAGATGGTTATTACTAAGTAGGAAGTGTTCAAGATTTACACCGTTCGAGAGCTGAGGCGCCAAGTCTCCAGTGAGATTGTTGAATGATAAATCAAGAAATCTGAGCTGCACGAGTTTGCCAAACTCATTAGGAATGTTACCGATGAGCTGGTTGTTTGCAAGACGAAGACGACTTAGATTTCTAGACATGGCTAGTCTAGATGGAATAACACCAGAGAAACTATTGTTGGTTAAATCTAAAGCAGTCAAAGAATTTGAACCCAAGAGAGGAGAAATGCTTCCACGAAACCTATTGTGAGAAAAATTGATAATTTTTAGGTTTTTAAGAAAAAAGAGAGAAGAAGGAAGAGGACCTTCAAAGGAATTGTTGTAAAGAGTAACTTTATAAAGTTGTGAAAGAAATCTGAATGTTGGTGGCAATGTTCCAGAAAGCTTGTTATCTGCTAAGGCCAATATTTGAAGCCTCCTGCAGTAGCCTAAGCTTGGTGGGATTGGACCTGACAAGTCATTCTGTCTTAGTTGAAGAACAATCAAATTCTTAAGCTTCCCAATAGTTGGAGGAATTGACCCAGTAAAGTGATTGCCAAAGAAATCAATTTCTGTTAAGCTGCTGCAGTTTGTTAATTCTATTGGTATCTGCCCTGACATCAGATTATCATAAAGATAAACAGTATTCAACTTCTGTAACTTGCCAATTTCTGTTGGAAGTCTTCCCATGATCATATTATCAAACAAGTAAAGATTCACCAAGTTAGTCATGTTCCCAATTTCAGGAGGTAACTTCCCACTGAAACTGTTATTATTGAGCTTAAGATCTGTGAGGTTGTCCAATTTGCCAAGGCTTGATGGCAGCTCGCCTTGGAAGTTGTTATCAGAGAGGTCTAATTGTTGAAGAGAGGAGCAGTTCAATAGCTCTAAAGGAAACTTGCCCGAAAGAATGTTTTGATGCAGGAAAAGTTGTCGCAGATTTGAGTTCTGGAGGCAGAAGTTACTAGGAATTGTTCCTGTTAGATCATTATTAGACAGAACTAAAGTTTCAAGATTCTTTAATTGGGTACAGAGGAGGTTAATGGTTCCTGAGAGATTGTTTATTGATAAGTCAAGCTTTTCAAGTTGAATCAACTGGTTTAGCTCCAATGGAATTTGACCAGTCAATTTATTTCCAAGCAGATTTAAGTACTTCAAGCTGGAGATATGACTTAACTCGACAGGAATTGCTCCTGAAAGGCTGTTATTGGCTAAATTCAATACTTGCAGTGATTTAAGCTTCCCAATTGATGCAGGGATTTCTCCTTCAAGCCTGTTATTCGATGCTGCAAAATTTTGAAGCTCCTTGCAGTTCTGAATCTCTTCCGGTATTAGGCCAGTAAGACTGTTATTCTGCAGGTCAAGAGATACAAGATACTTCAAATTACCAATCTCAACTGGAATGCTTCCATTAAATTGGCAAAAAGCAAAAGCCAAAACTCTCAACTCAATCAAGTTGCCAATGCTTGGTGTAATTTCACCTGATAACATATTATCTCCTATTCTAAGAACTTGCAATCTCTTCAAAGAGCATAATTCTTCAGGAATCTTACCAGAGAGAAAATTGGAATACAGAAGCAAAATCCTCAAGTTTTGCAGCTTTCCAAGCTCCAAAGGAATCAAACCAGTAATAACATTTGAAGACAAATCAAGCACTTGAAGCGAAGAAACATGCCAGAACTCGTGCGAAATAGAACCTGATAATCCTGAGCCAGATAGGTTCAAGCCCACTACATGGGTTTGATCATGTGAACACATAACTCCATTCCAGCTGCACATATGAGCCTCTGCAGACCAGCTTTCAACAACTCCAAAAGGATCGACCAATTGTGATTTTATTCTCAGAAGCCAATAGGAGTCTGTTGAATTATATCCACTAGCACCAGCAGCAAAAAATATTGCCAAAATCAGCATCAAATGAGAAACTTGAACAGTACCCATTTCAAGTTGCATGATACAGAAGACAGTATCAGATACTTTTTTCGAAAGATTCGATACAGTTTCTTGTAAAACTTAGTTCCATATTGAAAGAAAAGGAAAGAGCAGCTCAAGCTGTAGAGAATCAGTAAGACAAGAAACAAGAACAGATGGAATAAAGAATGAAAAGGCGGAATTTTTAATAAAATATGCTCTCAGAAAAGTTTGAAACTGGTTATGGTGATGATGAAAGCTTTGGAGTTTATATATAGTGCAGTAGAAGGAGGCATGGCTAATCATCATTTTTCCTTTTATAATTTAGAATTTATATCTTTTAAATTTATTCTCTTTAAGTCAATCATTAAGTGGGAAAACCATGAATAATAGCTTGTGAGATGGGGAAGTGTTAAGCAGACAAGGTAAGAATCCATTAGTACTGTTCCAAAATATTAAGTGGGTTAGACTTTTTAAGAGATAAAAGTCAATGAAACTTCAACAATTGTCAGCTTAAAATAGGTATAAACCCATTAATTATCTTACCAAAATTATAGGATGCTTCAAAGAATGATAAAGGTTAATAAATGAACACTCCAATAAAATATATGACATCATCCACTAATAGTTTATAAATCAAATTGGCTCAATTAGAATTTCTGCAGATAACTACAAGTGAAATTCATGCATTCACATGGACTGTCTTCAATGGGTTAATGATGATATTTCATAAATGTGGAGTAGTTGCTTTTTTTTCTTTTGTCTTTTTCCTCTGTATCTGTGTATGTGGGTGCGTGTGAGTGTGCATTGAATCCAAAACCTCTCAGATTTTCTCTGTTAAATTATATTCTGTGTTGAATTTGTAGCTTTAGAGAGTCCAAATACCAAATCTCTTCTCTCTCTACCTAAAGCCACCTAATACCCAATTGAATACAAGAAGAAAACAGAAGAGCAGAACAACCACAATGAATTTTACAGTAGAGACCAAGTTTTTAATAATATTCAAAACAAGAACATGTGCTTTTGGTGCTCCAACCATCCAAGAACTCAGTCTTTCATGGGTCCAATTATGTTTTATTAAACTAGAGAAAGACAATTTCTTCTATAATATTACAAGTATATAAAGGATTCTTCTTAAAAAAAACCAAAACATGTAAAGACAAAGTTCTCTTCGCCATTTGATAGGAAAATTGTGTAGCATTCAGTGGTAGCTTTAGATCTTTCCCCTCTGCTTAACCTTTCAGGATCTAAGCGTACACAACCAATATGTAAGATATTCCAAAAAGGTCTGTCCCATCAAAATTTTATTGGCATGGAAAGGAAGTGGTTGGCCACATGGACCATTTTGCCACCTAAATTCTCAAACAATTACCTTTTTGCTTTTTCAAGGGAGCAAATATTGGCAAGCATAGAATAGAAGGGTGATAAAAAACAATTTAACTTTTTATTTAATTCAATTTGATTTTGGATTTTATTATATTTCAATTTTAATTAAAAAATCAAAATAATTGAATGAAACTTATATATAAAAATTTATTGATAACACAATTTTAATTTATTAACATATCATTATTTATATATTATATTTAATTTTCAAAATTTCAACTGATTGGTTATCTTGGTTTGACTTTTTTTTTTTTTCCTTAGTATTTTTCAGTTCAGCTTATTTTTTCACAATATTTAGTTCAATTCAATATGTGAAAATTCAAATACCAATAGCTCTCTCTCAACACATGCAATTCATTGATGCTAGGCAAAAACATTCTCATTTGTGCATATCTGCATTTTAAAGACATGTTTGTACCACATGCAAAAATGCAATTAAATTAACATTTTTTTTTTACTATTATATGTCTAAAAAGAAAAACAGGTCACGCCAAAAAGACATTCTAAGACAGACAAAACAAGTTACCATCCAGAGTAACAAACAAATCAAACTTCCACATTAAACAAATAGATCATTCTGAGAGAAATTTCCAAGCCCTACCTAATCAAAGTTTGTTTTTAACTGATTTATTGCTAGAGATAATGTTACAAATTAAATGTAGGGTTAGTATGTTTGAAACTACTACTTTGGGAGAAAAATCGCAACACAACAATGGGTTACAGCCAAAGAAGAAGGTAACATTATTGAATAAGGGAATATAGGAATGAGGAAGAAGATGATGGTAGAGCAATACAATATGATAATTTATACTTTAAAAAAAAGAAAAAAAAAGGGAATGACCCAAGTGAAAGAAATAGCTATTTTGAGTCATATTTTCATACAGGAATATAAGAAAGTTAATGTTTATGCTTTTCCTCTTATGATAAAACAATCATTCATCTACTGAAGCAAGAATGTCTAATGATACCACTTTAAGCAAAGAAATAAACAATAGAAATGATTTGCAGAGTATGTGCACAGATTATTTCTAAATGGCTCCCACCTGTTCTTTAAGGCAGAGTATTAATCTCAGGTAATGAAGTAGCACCTATTTTAGGGAATAATCTGATCAAGAGAACTCATAATCCTTGTAATTGAGCAGCTAACTGTGAACAACTTTTGGTGTACCTCTCCCACTTTCGGTGACCAGGGCAGCTTTTAGCATATATAGTACAATAAAATTCCAAGTACTGATCATTATTACATGGTCCTTACTTCATCATGCCTTCCCAAAAAGTCTGCTATTACTATGCTAACCACTGCTAAATTTCTTCCAAGGCCCTCTTTTAGTTATCAGACTCCAGAGAAAAGATCCAAATCTTTGATCACTAGCTTTTGTCATACTTGAAGCAAGAATTTGCTAATAGATTAAGAGTTGCTAACTATATATGCAAGAGGCACTCCAGGTGCACCAACTGAGCAAACCCCCAACTGCTGAGTAAATAAATACTTCTAATAAACATTGCAGACCAACAGATTTAAGTATTTGAAATTAGTTGTACAACTATGTATATGCATGATAAACAGTGAATAGGAGACGTTTTGATGGCAGAAAAATCTGTAAAATAGCATTTTAAATAACTAAAACCAATACAACCAGACAAGGAACCAACTAGAAACTAGAATGTTGAAAGAATAAAAGGCAAGGGTAACTTAGAAACAACAAGGATAACAGCATGCTAGGAAACCTCTAAAAAAGAGTAAAATGGTTCTAAACCCGAAATTCAGTGAAAAGGTGACACATTCTCAGTCAAGAGCAGAAAAGAAAGAAGCAACAATGTGCCCTAAACCATTCATTTTGTAAACAAAAAGAGTCTCAGTCTTGGGCTACTGTTTACCAAAAACAAAATTTCAGTAAATTCTTCAGTTGATGAATGATAAACACAGATAATGAATCTCAGCAATCCACATACACCTTGACCAGCATAGATAATTCAGAAAAAGTTTCAGAAATGTTAAAGTGTATGAGGGCCCATTTTAGAGAAATGAGAATCTGAAATAAAACGTATTATTTTTTATATGAAACACACATCTATTCCACTTTAATTTCTGCACCTATCCAAATGGATCCTACATGAAAAGTATCAATATACAGGTGCACATGGCTGCTGACAAAAACCAAATGCTGTCTAGTATTCTGTCTTATCAAAAATGCTTAACACAAAATGGAAGAAATTGCTCTGCAACTTCCAATAACAATGCTTCTATTTAGACCCTTCATTCAAGATATCCTGCCACAAACTTCTACTGTGCTTTGGCCAAGGTGAATGCTTCAATATCCACTTGCTTTCAAAATCGCACTAACCAGAATATAAGGTGTTGGACCTTCTACAAGTATAAGTTTACCTGAATCAAGAGCAACCACAGTCTTCTCTACAATGATGAACGTCAATTTTACCCTATCCTTAAACTAATAGCACACATCACTCTGCAGTCTCAGCAGTGGAAGGGTAAAACTTCATGAGGAAGCTTGAGAGTGACCAAATGCAGATGACGCCAAGGAATTGAAGGACATTCAAAAGTGTACCCAAAGAACTGCTTATCTCCATGTTGTGCGAGGTCATTTCAGCTCCTCTCACTGTGAATGATAGGGCTGTCACCAGTTGTGCTGCTCTATTCAGTTGGTGTAATCTATAAACCTGTTAATCACAAAGAATATCTTATATTTAAGAGTGAAGCTAACAAGAGATATTTAACAGATTTTTTTTTTTTTTGACAAATCTAACAGTTGTGTTAATAAATCTATCCAAATATAATGAGATGAACAATGTATATTAATATCATAGAACTCCTGATCTGTAAAAAAATTGTAAAATCAAGAGCATGAAAGGATTTTTTTTTTTTTTTTTTTTTTTTCCCATTCACCTAATCCATGCAAAAGAACTCCAAAAAATGATCAGAAATAACTCAAAACATTCCTTAGCACCTTACTTGAAATATAATTGGAATGACTGGCCATGAAGGTGACTTCCGATATTTTGCATACTGCTCAAATGCAAACTGAACAACAATACCGACAAGGTATGGAGCAAGGGTTGCAGAAGCCGCAGGGCCAGTCCATGGCCACACCAGACCCATTGTCACCAAAGGAATTATAAGGCTGAGTGCCAAAGCAGCAACAGAAGAAATTCGCGGTCCTAACTGGGGAGCCCGGGTTGTCCAACCATTTTCAGCAGACTCTGGCTCCAGAGGCCTCCTTAGAAGGTCTATGAGTAAAAGGAAAACCGCAACACCACAATAGAAAAGAGCTTCTGTGAAGAACAATATGAGGAAATCTGCAGACACAGAGCAAAGTACTGTTTATAGAAGAAAAAACATACACATCCTGCATTAAAAGTAGAAAAGAATCAAAAAGTTCATCGAAATGGCAACATAACATATAAATGCAATACATGCAGAACAATTTTAACAACGTAACAGCCAACAATTCCACGACTGACATCATGTAGACATGTACTGCTATCTACAGCCATTATTTCCTATATGTGCTATTATGAGCCAAAAAACTGAAGCCAGCTCTTAAAGTTTCCAAATCAGTCTCAATACAGTTGGCTTCAGGACTAGTTAAAATTTTTGACATTTATTTGGGCAAAACTGCAAGAATCACATCATAGCAACCAAAAATCAATAAAACAAATCCTTCTTAGGAGCATTCTTCTATGCATACATCACATTCATTCTATTTACTTGCTCATTTGAAAGAAATTATTATCAAAAAGGAGAAGAGAAGGGCATTCACCTGTCAACAGAGAGTCCTCAAATACTGTTGAGAGTATTCTTCTCAAATAAAGTGAGGGGACAATGAAAGAAGCTACAAGGACAGCAGGACCCACAAACCACAATAAGCTACTCTGGTTCTTTTGCACAGTAGATTTAGTGGCTACATCCTCTGTTCTATAAGGACGATTATAAAACGAAATTAAACCTGGTTTTCCATCAGTTCCTTCAAAATTCTTAAATGAAGTGCTTGTAGGGGAGAGAGTTTCATTAGTAGAATCGTGTTCTTCAGGCTCCAATGCATCTGATTTGAGCTCGCTGTATTGTGCCTGGTCTTGAGAGGTTGCACAGAGCACATTTTGTCTTGTACAATTTCTGGTGAATTTTAGCAGGCCGCCTCCTGTTTGCAATACCAGAAGAATACTGTTAGAATACATATTTGAAGCAGTAGAAATGGGTTCAGAACTTTGCACATCAATCATAAAATTAAATTTGTACATCTTAGGTATAGAGTAGAGGTTAAAGAACTATAACTGTATAGAGGCTCCAAAACTATTATCAGTAGTACCAACAGGTCAGTAATTAAGACACAGTACAGATTTATGGTGATAAATCACAACTTCAACAACCAGGATTAGAGAATTCATAATTATTCAACTAGTCAACAAAGCTCACCCTTAGCATTTCTAAGCTTCTGAGCATTTGAACGTAGCTGAAAGTGTGGTCTTTCTAACAAGCTAAGCTGGACAATCCACAAAAAGAAAAGTGATCAATATCAGAAAATTTCCATAAGACTCTCATTTAGAAAACATTCTTAGGTAAGTCTAGTTTAAAACAGCATGAACAGTGAAGCAAATTGTTTGAGAAACGTTAATTTAAGTACTAATCCGTCACTTTTTAAGTGGAAACTTGCTGAATGAACAAAGAACAATGCATAGTTCACATTATACAAAAATTCATGACTTTTTAAGTAAGTTAACTGACAAGAGTAAATCTGCCAAAATACTAAAAAAGAAAAGCATAGAAGTGATGAAAATTTTATGTGATGAAAACAATCAAGTGATTAAGTTCTTAAAGCATTAATTAAAGGAAGACTGGATGGTTCACTTCCTAATTCAGTAAAATTTAAAAAATATAATTCCCAAAAGCATGGCTAGATGAAAGGTGGAAAGTATAAATTAGTAATGAGATAAAAGTTAAAGGACGATGAAAAAGAAGACATTGAGAATTAGTTGAAGAGGAAAAAGCAAAAAGAAAAGGAGACGGGAGAACAAAATCGGATGAAGATTACAAAGCCACTAGAATGGCTGAGGCACTTTTTGCTCTCTGTGTGTGTGCGTTGGCAGGAACAGGGTGAGAATCATATGATTGATGCTGCATCTTTGATTGCCAATTACCTCTGGTGATCTTTAATGATAATCGGAAATGAAAATATGCACAAACAAAGTTGAATGAGCAGGGAAATAATCCATGTAACAAAACCTGAAGCTTTGTTGAGTTGAGATAAGTTATTTGGAGGATAGAGCACTTCTCAATGACTTGTAACGAAATCATCAACATGAAAAATGTTCAAATACAAAATAATGACATTTCTTCATATTAGGAAAAGATCCAATAACTAGTCTTTTTATGCATGTTAATAAAAATATAAATTGCAGTATACTCAAGCACCTAGGCGACGAACTCCCTTTATGTAACTTCAGTTATTAATAGTTAGGACGTCCTTTGATAATTATGGTTCCTATCATAGATGCAACATCCCAACCCAATTCCCAAAAGCGTATGAGAACATGATTATTAAAACTCCAAATCCTTTTAAATGGGCCTCTTAAATGAAAATGACAGCAAGCCTCTGCTGATTCCTCTAATACAAAAAATGTAAGATGATCAAGCACATCAGTGCATCACTATTATTATCAGTGGACTGTTCAATGTTGTGCCTAAAAAACATTTTCACATATTGCCATGCAATTATGAGGTATACATCTCATTCCTGCATGTATAGCGTGGAACACCCATTCCCAAGGAACTCTTCATATCTTCCTTATTATCAATTTAGGTTCACCCATAATTCAGTCTTTCATCCTTTCTTTATTATATAGTTTTTCACTGTTTCATATGATGCTTATCATACAAAGTCACAAAGATAAATTTGCAACGATAATTTAGTACTTGTATGGAAAATTCCTACAAATGTACATTGTAAAATCAAGCAAAGACATCTTATTTCAGCGTAATACACCAATAGATTGCAATTAAATTTGGATGCCGATACAAGCCTACAAGAAAAAGAAGCCAATACACAAACACCAGAAATCGAATACCAGCCCAAAGTAGCCTCTACATAGTTCAGCAATGCTCATAAAAGTTAAGGAAGAGAAATCGTGAAAGACAGACAGACAAAAGAATACCTTTGAGAATCTCTTTTGTTTGAAAGGAGAAGAAAGTGCAGTAGCCACGCAGGAAAATGAAGAGGGAGCGGCTTTAGCCGCCATATATATTATCTAGCTATCTATAGATGCAAAGGCAATAACCAGCTCAACACAGTCTATTACAGACTAAGCCAGTGCATGTTCATTGATATTAACACAAACCCATTTGAATCGAAGAGAGTTTAACGACAGGCATATGCGAAATTTCTCCGAAGAAGGGAGGGAATGGTGGGAAATTTGAGGAATTCGGAGATTTTGAGGTATTGGTTGTATGGAGTTTCAGAAGCCGGTGCAAAGCAGCAGCAGCAGCAGCTGGCGAGAGAGGGGCTTACTTTGTTTGTACTTTTTGGGCCTAAAAAAAGAATTTCGGAAAATCTGATGTCCTAGTTTATGGGCCTTTCACAGTTAACTACAAATCCAATGTAGATTTTCCTTTTCAATTTGTGATTTTTAAGTGTAATTTAAATTTTGAAAATAAATAATAATATTAAGATTCAATCAATTCAGTCCTTCTTTTGATGGTCAGGAACTGTTGATTTTTATTGCTAGTTAAATAATATATCAATAATATTTTTATATTATTTGGCATTTCAATTTCTTGAATGAAGTTATACGGTATAAAAAATATAAAAATAAAATAATATATCTAAGTGATTAATCACTAAAACAATTATCAACTTTGTTTTTTCAAATTTAGCCGATACTATTTATTTATTTTTTATTATCAATTCTCCTCTTGATCCAAAGTCAAATTGAACATGGTCAAGTGATGCCGGGAACAAAAAAACATAATTGGCAGATATTAAAATTATTGATGGTGTGAGTTGTCTTTCGAAAATCTGTCAAGAGCTCATTAGTTATAAAATCATATCAAATTCTTTCAAATTTGGAACGAGACCAGAAAGAAACTATTTCAATAATACAATCTTTCAACTCACAACCAAAGAACAGTCATGTAAATGTGATTTGACATGCTGTGAAGCCGATTGACGGCCAAATAAGGACAGAAGTTGTAATTGACAAGAGAAAAAATAAATCTAAAGTAGCAATTAACAAAATTAAAAGTATTGACTAAATTCGTCAAAAATGTCTAAATTCAAGTTTTTTTTTTTTTTTGGCAATTTAACCTACATCTAATATAGATGTTGAATCATAAAATTTGATGAAAATAGTGCATTCAATACAAATTATTTATTTTGTCGACTGAACAACATGAATACAAATAATGAAAAGGGTATATTTGTAATTTCTGCACGGGTAGCACAGCACGCATACATTGCAAAGAACAATAACTGGACCTCAACATTTCACCCAGAATTCTACTAGAGCAAGCAGCAGCAAATTGAACAAACTTCAACTCAATATCAATAAAAATTGAACGAACTTCAACTCAACATCAATGGATAAATGGAAGCAAATCATTTTCCTCATTTCTTGTCTTCAAAAATCAATGGCTTTGCAAACCCAAAATGCAAGTCTTATGTTTACAGAATCTTTGTAAACCAAGTGACAGTGGCAAAATATGATAGAAAGATCAAACATACAAATCCCATTTATAACTAAGTAGAGATAAATCACTTTCATGGCTTTATATAACCTCAAAGAACATAGTACAAGAATAAAAAAAGATGATAGGAATCTTGTGCATGAATGCCCTACAAAAATACAGAATGTGAATATTCTGCTTTTGCTGTGATCCTTGAGTTTGCCTGAAGACATACAAAGAACCCCAAGTCTAAAATGGGGTTTGCCAGCTCTATTTCAAAAATCTCAACCTCCTGAAACATTTTCCAGAGAAACCTAACTTCCAACATTTTGCCCTCGCCTAAACCTTAACATTACCAATTTCAAATCAAATTAGCCCTCTTTAAAAATCTGATAGTCCGACAATAATAGGGCCATATAGATTCCACAAAATCAAGATACTTATCGACAAACCACTCTTCGAATTCCTTCATCTTTTTCTTTGACAATTCTTTATAGTCCAAGTTCTTAAAATCTATCATAGGTTGGAATACGTGAGCTTGTATATCTTCTTTAAGCTTCCCCTGAGAAATATAGCTGGAGGCCACTGCATAGTAAGTAGGTAAATTCTTGAGTACTTTAACTGTCTGTTTAAAGCTGAAGACATACAGAGCCCATAAAACTCGAAGCATCTTGATGTAGAATGCAACAGCTAATGGCCCCAAAATCCACAAAGGAGTTAACTCCTTTGATACTTGAACCCCATAAATTACATTGACTGCAAAGTACATGGGAATGCTGCAAATACAGCAAAGCAGTTAGAAGCAAAAAATTTCTTGTAACATGATAAAAGAAGTAAAAAAGCTCCTAGAAGTTAACCAAGTCAGGTAAATCATCTAGAAGTAAAAATGGTGCAACAACTCATTATTAAAACTAACAATCTTGTACACAACATTGCAAGCAGTGGTGCAAAGTTTATGACAAAATCTAATAATAATTCTGCAAGTTACACAAATTAAAAAAAGGAAAAAAAAAAAAAAAAAAACCCTTCTCATAGTAGTTGAGTCAGCTCAATATAAATCTCCCAGCAAAATTTGAAGCCATATTCTCCTTTAGCAAGAAAGCAATGATTAAAATCAACTCCTTTTTTCCCCTTTTCTTTATTAAACCAATCTTTACCAAATATCATCGCTTGATAGATGAATGAAATTGAACAATTCATGCCTTACTCTCACTGACATTCACCTTCACCTTTTAGTTTAAAATAGAAGTGAAGTCATGGACAAGCAAGAATACCTTGCAATTACAAGAAACACACAAAGGAAAAGATATAAAAGGAGGCCTGTTAGAAATAGTTGTACTTACAAAATCAATAAGGGTATCTTTATTGTTGCGTCTAGTCCCAGAAAGTGACTCCAAACTGCCTCCACAATCTCACCACTTCCTTTGGTTTGAGCAGTACTCTGAGTTTGTTGTAATTCTTCACTCGGAGGTGGTCCTTCCAGAATTTCATCCACTACTTGACTTGGTGGCTGTGTGCGCAACATGTTCAACCATTTCTTGAATAATTTGTGGATAACAGGAGATCCTGCGATTCCCTCATTTGCTTCAGAGGTATAGGAAACTGGAACACTATGAACCTTTGGAGATCCCATTATGGTCTCCCCACTTTCTTTTGGTACATAAGAAACTTTAACAGAATTCTTGGAAACTTTGGATCCATTTGCTCTGTTTCCAGATTCATCGTTCCGTACACTTCCTTTAAAGGCTGCGATTTTCAAAAGTTTCAATCTGGATCCGTTAACACAAGCCCCTACACTGTGGAAACAAATTAACTCAATTTCTGCTTTTATCATTCATTGGATAAAGAGGGAATGTCATTTCAAAGGAAATGCATATGCCCGCAGCAAAGTTTCACCAATAGAGAAGCATTGGAGAAAATAATGAATCAAGACAGCTCCTTGACATCATATAATTAATCAATAAGCCAAAATTAACCCAATAATTTGAGGTTTGAAATCAATCTTCTGAACACAAGCCATTTGGATAGGTAAAGAAACAAACTAATTGAAAGGTTTAGCTAGCATTCCTTACCTTAAACGAATATTACGCTTTATTGGGGAGCGCCTATCTATTCTTCCAAACATATGAAGTGTTGATACATGTTGCTTCAACTTGAACCCTTTGCTCCATGATAAAGGTCTCATGGGAAATGTTGTGTAAGAACCCTGAAAATAAAGGCAAAATCTCAAAAGTTAAGATACTTGAGTCTTGAAATCTGGTATGAGAAGCTGCGGAAGTATCTTCAATAAATCGAGAAGCTGACATAACAACAATGCATGATAGTCCTAAACACAGGAATTTGCAGAACAATTGACCATGCCCAATTGTATTCACCTCAAATACGAGCTCCAATGTATTAAACTTGACCATTTCTATCTGACTCATGCACGAGGCATAAATTCAGATTCAAAATTTAGAGACCCAGCATTAAAATTAAATAAAATCATCTTTGGCACCAAGAAACATTTTCCAAAAGCAATACATTAACCACTCTATACAATGTAAAATTATTATCCTAAAATAACAAAGCTTACTGCTCAAGGGTATTTGAACTTCCATAAACCCAAGGACACATGTGGAGTCTCTTACATACAAAAGATTGAAAGAAAATAAACAAACAAGTATAGACTGCACTAAACAGAACTACAACCTTTAATTGCCAATCTTTACAAAACTTAAACTAAATGTTCTCTTTTATTACTAAAAAGGTTCCTGTATTGAAAAAGCAATGGAAGTGACAAGGATGGCAGCAATTTTTATCACAAAGGATCAGGGTCTAAATGAATTGAGGAAAATTGGCTAATAATATAATTTTGTGGCCACAACCTCTACACAAATTTGCATTTCATCAACAATCAGATGCCCAAATAAACTGTTAATCAAAACGTTTCTCAAATTACCTGCTGCATTTGATGGGTCACTAATGCCATTTTCTCCACTTTAAGCAGCCACTCATTTACTCAACAAAGACCTAATTTAAAAAATAAAAAAAAATTAAAAAAAAAAACATTGTCAAGGCACACATATTAGCTAAAAGTGAAAACAAGTAAATTTGACCCAAAAATAAAAACAAACGATATAAACTATACCGCCAAGTCTACCACCAAAAAAGATTATGAATAAGAAAGGTATTTAAATTTTTTGCGGTGTTCACAAAAGCTTCAAATTTCAAGAATATAACGATAACTAAGTTGACTTGCAATAAGTCAGAAATTCTATCTTTTTGTATCGGCTGAATTGAGCTGAGTTTTCCACCTTATCCCAAAAAACAACTAAAAAAAACATTTAATTTAATTCAGTTTATCGCTTGTGTAAATGCAGAAAGCTTAAAAGTTTGATACCCTTTTCCTTCACCACAATTTTTCTGGGAAACCGAAAGGATAAACCTAATTGGACATAGCCATAAAGAAAAAACCCTAATAAAAGCAAACCCGTGTATAAGGGTTTACGAAAAATTGAGGCCAAAATTCAATAATTGAAGCTAAGCTAACAAATAAATAAAGCGAAAGATAAAATTTGCACTAACCCGTCCACATGAATTCATGAGCTATCCAAAGCACAATCTTTGAAGATGTAAAAGATAGATAATGCCAAGAAAGAAAGAACCTTTTTGGTTTGTGTTATCTTAAAATTGAACTCTGGTAAGCAGAATGGATAAAGAGAGAGATAGAAGGAGACGAGAAGAAAGAAAACTCTTCTATGGTTGGTGAATTAATTGGGGTTTGTAGAAAGGGGAACTTTTAGCCTTTTAATGGTCATTTAACAGTGGATAACAATTTCGCTACAGAAACTTGAGGGTAAGGCAGATCACTCAGGACAAAGAGAATACACTTTTACAAATCGGAATCCAAATAGTGAAATTTTTTTTTTAAAAGAGAATATATATATTTCAAAAACTAATGCTGTGTGTCTCAGATTATTGAGATAATGACGGGTGATTTTAAAAATATTAGGAATTTGGGATTTCTATTTAAATATATGTGTGTGTGACAAACTTGTAAAATTTTATTTTTAACTTTAAAGTTTTTATGATTGGTATTTATTTTATAATGAAATAAATATAATCTAACAATAAATACACAAATTCAAATTTTCCTTTCTCAATAATAAATAAATAATATGTTGGGTTAAATGAATTCCATTTTTGTAAAGTTGTATGTTATTTTTGCATAATTTTTTTGAATGTCACTCCTTGTTACTTGAAATAACAGTATTTTGTTAGTTATGGACTTTTGAATATAAAAAATAGTGATTCTTAATAGCAAAATTGAGAATTCTTTAGAATAAAAATTCAATCTTAATTGAATATTTTCCGTTTTCTGAGTTTGTAAAGTACTTGGTTTTTCTTGTTAAATTAGAGCTTGTTAGTATAAAAAGAAATCGATGGACTATTTAGAATTTATAATTTAAAAATTACAAGTAAAAGAATTTTACCTTGAGGCGAAAGCTAGTATAAGAGATAAATTTGATTTGTTTTGATATAACCCCTGTCCTAACCCATACCTTAATCAAGAAAAAGAGATCTTAAATTGTGATTTGCAATATTTTGGAACTTCCACAGAAAATTGCATGCTTCTAAAATGATATTTTTTTTTATTTAATTTCCTAATTAATCTTGATTAGAGGGAATTGTAATTTCCCATAAGAAGCCAGAGAAAATTTTACCCATAACATTTCTTCAATTATGTAAAGAAAGGGCTTTTATCAGCAAACCAAGAGAAGAGAAGCCAAGTTCAAGAATGGAGAAACAGCTTTTGGGCTTTGGGCTGGCATCACAGAAGCAGCTTCTTACTTAGACGAAAAAAGCAATGTTTGAGCCATAAATGAAAGAAACAAAGAGAAAGGCCAATCACTCCTCTCTCTTCTTAACGATTGGCAATCAATGGCTCCACATAAGGAATCATTCTACAAAATTTTCCCCTCAAATAAATACAATTTAGATATTATTAGAAAAAAATAAATTGAGTGTTTTTAAGTTATTTCTCAATTTTTATAATTAGAATATATAAAATTAATTAAATCATGTTCAATGGCTTAATCCCTATTCAAGGTAAAAATCCTAATTGTGTAGATAAAAAGAAATAAAACTGATCAAAGATCATCTACTTCGCATGGCAGTCTTTTTATAACTTGCTTGCAGGAACCGACAGATGAAATAATTTTAATAATTAAATACACTGCTATAATTTACTTTTTGATTTTTTTTTTCTAGAAAATGAAAAAATATTTCCTTTTTAGCGAACAGTATAACAGCTGTTTCCTGTGTCTCGTCTTCGATCCATGTGCTTTTTGTCGGTATCTATGTATAAATTCTACATCGGACGGTTCCTTTTAAAAGATCCACTGAAATAGTATAGTAGTAGTACTTTTTTTTTTTAGGTCTAAAATAATTGTTTTGAAGCCTAAAATTAAAATAATAATAATAATCCAAAAATCTAATCGATTAGTAGTATCTAGTCGTAGCAGTTGGTCGTTCCTAACTTTTTATCGTGTGAGATTTACTATAAGGTAAGGTAAATAATTAAAAATATTTAAAAAAAAGTGAAAGAAAAACCCCTAAGCCCTAAACCACAGCGACAACACTGGGAGTAGTACGGTCGTGTCGTACCACTAGTTGTGACTGAGAAGAAATCCAAGCCAACCATCTCGATACAACCCCTGCCCGTCGTTCTCGATGGTGACGGCTGTTATTACTCTCGCTGCTCGAAAACCTGCTCAGTCCTGTGATTTCCGACACGCTTCTACAATTTATTATGCTTCTGCCACTACTACAGTCACCGCTATCAATGCCACCTGCACCGCCCTCTCCGATCACTCTGTTAATATTATTCATTTGCCGCCTGCCGACTGACGGTCGAGATCCGAAGACCGATGATAATCTGTGATTGTCAAAGATAATCATTTCTGACCGTATATATAACAGATCTGACGGACGTACGTCGCTCCATCTATGGTGGAACCCACTTCCTGATATGATGATCCGATGCTCGAATCTTGTCTTGTCCACACCTGCAGTCGCACCTGCAGCTACACCTGTCACCATGGTTGTTCGTCTCGATCCTCGACGAGGATCACCGTCACCATCACCATCACCGTTGTTGGTTAAGAGAAGAAGCCCGTCTTTTCTTTGATGCGACTGATACCGGTCGAAGCATCCAACGACCACGGACTCATTATTACTACTCTTCTTTTTCAAACAAAAACTATCCAACGACCTTCTAGCAAACGACGTCAGACCACCATTAAACCGAGAAGGAACCATTTCCGACCCGCCACTCGGTCTCTGAATAACAATTTGTGAAAGGAAATTACTGGCCCTCTCTCCGGCAGAGGAATGCCTACCAGAAATTCGCCGATATACTTCAGAATCGGTATCGGATGTTCCGTTCTCGACGTGCAACGAGTCAGAATCCTCCGGCGGTGGCGGGTGGTTGCCATGTAGAATATTGGCGTTGTCGTGATCGATTAAGAGAATATCTTCGGGGTCGACACGGTGGCGACAGAGAGGGCAGGTAGAATGGGCGTCGAGCCAAGTATCGACACATTCTACGTGAAAAGCGTGTTTGCATTTTGGAAGTAATCGAAGAACCTCTGCAGACTCAAATTTCGTTAAACAAACAGCGCATTCGAGACCGTCCTTTTGGCCTCTAAGTGAGCTGAAGCGGAATACCGGAAGTGACTCAATTACCGCTCTGTCAATACCGGAGTTCTTTCTCCCTGATGTAGGGCCTCCTCCTCTCGTCAAAGAGTCGCCGTGAAAACCATTAAAAACGACGCCGTTAGCACGTTTACAGTGTTTGGCGTATAGGAGGAGGAGTAGGGTAATAGAGAACATAGCAGTTAAAACACCAACTATAATGGCAATGCTTGGTTTAAACGGTGATGAGGTATTGACATAATCCGGCAGTGGTGGAGGAAGGGGAGGAGGAGGTGGTGGTGGATTTGATAAGGAAGTGGTCATACGTAGAGGAGGCGTTTTTCTCGAATCAACATCCGCAAATAAAGGTTGAAAGAGATTGGAGAGTAAAGAAAGAAAGAAGAAGAAGAAGAAGTTGAGAAAGGGCATGAAATATGATGGCAAGCTAATGAAAGTTCAGGAGCAAAGAAAGAGAGAGAGAGAGAGAGAGAGAGAGATTCTTTATGGAATAGACCGGAGAGAAAAGACAGAGACAAAGGTCTGTAACTGAATTAGTATAGTATAATTAAAACTGACAATTATTGATATTAATGAAGTAATATTTTGAAGAGAAGAAAAAGAAGAAGGTGTGCATAGTTGGGAGTTGAGGTGAAAAGGAGAGAGGGAGAGATATGAGCCTCAAATGGGCGAATGAGCAGTAAGAAAGAAAGACAGGGACCAAACACGTGACACATGTTTGGCATTGCACTATCAACAAGCTAAACCCACACAGATTGGTCCCTCACATCCCACCAGAATTTGTCAATGCCGGTCTCGTGTCTTCTGCCCCTTCTTTTATTTTTATATATACTACGTGTCCATGCTCGGAAATGGATGATATTGAAATAAAACTCTTTCAACAGCAGAGACTTTAAATACTTTAAATTCCACATTCCAAATCCTCGGACGTAGAGATGAAATTTGCTTCTGCCAATCTTATAGTGTTACTATAATAATATAAGGAGTGTGTATTTATATATATACTCTTTTCCATGAACTTTGTTCATGGCTAACCCTATTTAATTAATTAATTTGGAATTGGTAATCATCTTCTAGGAAAAAGGAATAATAAGGATCCTATCATAACGTATCTGCTGCAAAAATGATAAGATGGCTGATAGCCGTCGTACAATAACCATTTGCATGTTCCTGTTCTAAGTTTTGGAAGGATCTGTATTTGAGATGCGTTACTATTTTGTCAACATTGCAAAATGTGTGTGTGTGTGTATGTATATCTATTGTCATCAAATCCCAAATGCTTAGAAACCTCTGGTATTTCCTGTTTCAATAATATAATTATTTGTTGTCATCCAAAAGGCTAAATAAGATAGTCAACAAACAAGATGTAGTTCTTAATTGGCTGTGCACAGGCAAAACAGCCATTTAAGAATAGCTTCATCATTTATAAATTTTAAGGGCAAAAGAGGAAATTAAGCATTTAGCACCTTCTTTCCCCTCTAATCCTTCCAATCTGAGCTACTGACTTTTGGTGGAACATGAACATGCATGCTCTCTTCCTTGAGACCAACATGGTTAGGGATGCTTTTAACTAATGCACAACTATTAACACAAGGGAAAAGTTCTGAAAATCAAAACAGGATCACAAATCAGAGCATTTTAAATCTCTACATTAAAATTTAATAAGGTCTTGTCAAAATCCAATAGAAGAAGTACAAACCAAGAAAATTTTGAAATTTGGAATGTAAGTTTGACCCGTCCGTCACCAAAATTGTTAATCGTCTTTGTTTAGCTAATCAATGGTTTGCTATAAATCACACTGTCTGTGCACCTTCAGCAATGAAATCCTTAAATCATTCCAGCACTGACCTCTGCCTTAGGTGGATCCTGTAAATTTGCACTTACAGAAACTCAATTCTCAGTAAACCTATGAGAACAAACAGGACAGTGATAGAAAGTGTAAGAGTGGGAGAATACTTGTCTAGTAGAAAATTTAAGCTTTGTGTTGCTGCATTTTTCACACTTCTTATTTATCTGTCAAGCAAAAAGTGACATTCAAAGAATTAGCAGCTGACTCTGAAAAATAAGACTATGCCTTTTATTGCTATAGTACAATGTGGTTACCTCAATGTCTTTATACTCTATCTTTCCTTCAAAATGTGAGATGCCTAGATCCCTTCTCATATCCTACAAAATCAGGGTATATGAACAAGAAGATATGATAACTTGAAACTAAATGACAAAAATCATCAAACACAAGCATATTGACATAGTAGCACTACAGCAGAAAAATGTTGGAACCAGAGCTTCTGGATGAAAAATGGACAGTTGTTGTTCTTTATAGTTATTTTCATCTAAAGCATGGAGTAATAGTAGTATAGTAACTCGATATTTTCATCCAACCAAAATGAAACTTGCATATGGAAAGTGGACAGACACTGGCATAATGCCGTGACCTAGTGGCCAAACTTCATCATGGACTGAAGTCTTAAGGTTCAATAAGTACGTACCAACAGCCTCCCCCCCAAAAAAACAAAACCAACACAAAAAAAAAAAGCTTCCCTGTTCACACCAAAGAATAAGAGCGAAACAGTTCCATTAAGCAAGTAACTTTCTCTTTCCCTTCATAGTAAATTTTGTAGAGAGAAGGGAACCTCTCCACTTAACCTAATGCATCCTTGCACAGTCCACTCAATAATGTCAATACAGGGAGAAAAAGACAAAGACAGACATGATCGTATAATCCAGTAGACTTCAGTTTGGGATAAAAGTTCCCCTTGTAACCAAACAAAGATCTATAAACATAATAGGCAGATTCCTCATCCATAAAAGGGAATTAACAAATGCCCACTTGGAATACTAAATAATCCTTGAAACTGACACCTCAAGCAGGCAGAAAAACTTTTAAGATAGTTGAGTCTATTTACATGGCAATATAACCTTTAAGTCCTATCAATATTTTTTGCCAAAGGTACTTTAAAACACATGAAAATATCAGCTCAGGCAAGTTAGTTCCACGCTCACCTCAGCAGTGACTTTATAGGATATTTCTCTTTCAGATAACTATGAGACAGTAGGGAAAAAATTTAGAATGTAACGAACCAAAAATCATAGAGAGAGATGGAGTTTTGCATACTACTAAGAAGATACAATCCAAAATAAACTAACAGAAGTTCAGAAAAAGAACCAATATAACTTGACAGCTAGATGCATCCTCTAATAAGTAAACTGACATAGACATCAGTTTTGTGCATATGTTAGTGTTGAAATCTTCGTAATTAGTGTAAATATTGTCTTTTCTAGTTTAGATTTATTGCTATTTAGATTACTTCCAATATTGAAACAATCTTTTGTGTATATATATAGTAGAGTAGAGATTGGACAATAACAACACAATATAGAAAAATAAAACTCTCCCTTTACAAAAACTACATGGTCTCAGAGCCTTGCCGTGATTTTTCGGCATAGGTTTTTTGTCCGCAAACAGGTCTGAGTTCCAAGTAGCGCCACTAGGAGAGGAAGTTGGTCATCACTGCTACTTCAGAAGGAGGAGCAATCGCTGATCGGCCTTTCGGTCAAATTCTGTGGCCGTCCGATCACGCGCTTGTGCACACGTGCTGCCGAAAGTTTCTGACCTTTCTTCACGCACAGGTGCGTGCGGCGTTTTTCAGTGACCTTTGCTGACGATTCTTGTTCCGGTGGTCTTGTTTTGATGCTGCGACTCAGACCCACTGGTCACTCAGTCCCAATTTTGACTTTGTGTTGGTTCCTTTGTTTTTTTTTTTTTTTTTTTTGATTTCATCTCACTTACTAATGCCTGTGTGATTTCCGGTTCCAATTTTTGAATTAGCTATCAAATTTTTTGGACTGACAGTATAGTTGACGAAAAAAAGGTAGATGTAATTTTTCACTCGGAGAATCCTTCACTCCAGATTAGTCCAGTGAAGTTAGATGGTATAAATTACTTTGCTTAGTCTCGTTCCTTGTTTGCTATTCATTGAGGCTAGAGCTTTGCAGGGATATCTTGACGGTGGAGCACCAACACCAGTTTCGACAGATCCGAGTTATAACAAGTGGAAATCAGAGAACTCCCTTATTATGTCTTGGCTAATCAATTCTATGCAGCCAACCATTTCACGAGGATATTTACTTCTTGATACAGCTAAGAAGATATGGGATGCCGCTTCACAGACTTACTTGCAATGAAAATACAGAATTACAAGTTAACCGTCCTCTCCAATTTCAAGCCCTAAAATACAGAAGAATAAGAACTTGGTGCGTCTTCTTTAATCCCTGTTGATTCTGATCCTAATCTTAATTCTAGCCCTTCTGACAATGACCTAGATATTCCTATTGCTCTTAGAAAGGAGTTAGAAATGCACTAAACATCCCATCTCCCATTTTATCTCCTATAATGCTCTGTCCCCTTCCTATAAAATCTTTGTTTTGTCTGTTTCTTCCGTTTCTATACCGCAGGATTGGCAAGAGGCATTACAGGACTCAAAATGGAAGGCTGCAATGGTTGAGGAGATGAGAACTTTGGCAAAAAACGAGACATGAGATCTTGTAATTCCTCCACCAGGAAAGAAGCCAGTCAAATGTAAATGGGTGTTCACAGTTAAATATAGATCAAATGGTTCGATTGAGAGTACAAGGCTAGATTGGTAGCCAGAAGGTTCAGTTAGACCTATGGAGTTGATTACCAGGAAACACTTGCCCCTGTAGCCAAGATGAACACAATCAGAATTTTGTTGTCTTGTGCAGCAAATCTTGACTGGGAGTTACATCAATTTGATGTTCAAAACGCTTTTCTACATGGTGATTTGAAAGAAAAGGTATATATAGAAATTCCTCCTAGATTTGATGATGACAAGACTAGAGGAAAAGTTTGCAAACTGAAGAAGTCATTATATGGGCTGAAGCAATCACCAAGAGCATGGTTTGAAAGATTTAGTAAACCTATGATTTCTTTCGGGTAAATTCAGAGCGATGCTGATCATACTTTGTTCATTAAACATCATAAAGGTAAGATCACATTGCTTATTGTTTATGTTGATGATATAGTGATGACTGGAAGTAATGAAAAAGAAATGGCTCACTTGAGAAGTTTGTTAGCTAGGGAATTTGAGATTAAGGATTTTGGAAAGTTGAGATATTTCCTTGAGGTAGAAGTTGCTAGATCCGAAAAAGGAATTTTTATTTCTCAAAGAAAGTACATCCTTAATCTCCTTAAGGAAACTGGTATGTTGGAATGTAAACCTATAGAATCACCTATTGAAGCCAATCATAAGCTTCAAGCTGGAGTGGGAAGTCCAGTTGATGTTGGCTGGTATCAAAGATTGGTCGGGAGGTTGATTTATCTTGCCCATACTAGACAAGATATTGCCTATACTTTAAGTTTAGTGAGTCAAGAGTCAATACATGCATGACCCTCGGGAGTCTCACTCAGAAGCTATGCACTGGATTCTAAGATATTTAAAATCAGCTCCAGGTAGAAGACTTTTATTTTCCAAAAATGGCCATTTGACAATAACAGGCTGTACAAATGTGGATTGGGCTGGTTCCCTTGATGACAGGCGATCAACCTCAGGTTATTGTGTTTTTGTTGGAGGAAATCTGGTCACATGAAGAAGCAAGAAGCAGGCTGTTGTTGCAAGATCCAGTTCAGAAGCTGAATAGAGAGAGCTATGGCACAGTGAATCTGTGAACTCCTATAGTTGTGTAGATTAATGGAGGAGTTAAAGTTGGCTGGAACAATAAATATATCATTGTTTTGTGATAGTAAAGCAGTCATCAGTATTATGAATAATCCAATCTAACATGATCAAACTAAGCACATAGAGATTGATCGTCACCTTATAAAAGATAAGATAGTTGAAGGTTTCATAAGTGTCTCCTATATAGCTTCAAAAGGCTGATGTTTTCACAAAGGATTTGAATAGCAAGTTGTTTCATCCTTTAGTTTGCAAGTTGGGCATGTGTAATATCTATGCGGCAACTTTAGTGAGAGTATTGAAATATTTGTAATTAGTGTAAATATTGTCTTTTCTAGTTTAGGTTTATTCCTATTTAGATTACTTCCTATATTAGAACAATCTTTTGTGTATGTATATAGTAGAATAGAGATTGGACAATAATAACACAATATAGAGAAATAAAGCCCTCTCTTTTCAAAAACTACAGTTAGTGTTCCTTGAACAAATAGTACTAGTCTGGACATAATTAAGAAAAAAAAAAAAAAAAAAAAGACTAGCATAGAAAAGAAAGGCTAAACAATAAAGATACAGTACATACAAGATTTCAAACTCTATGGGAGAATTAAGTATGCATGTAAAATTTAAAATACATAGAGATCCACTAGCCATACCTGTTGCCGTTTTCTTAAATTTGCACAAAGGGAATTCAGCTAACTCCATTGTAAATATAGATAGCATTGTCCCACACGTGTCATAGAACATAAAACTGCCTCCATGAGAAAGTGCCATTGCAGGCTCTTCTATCAATTGGTTACCAACGCAAGATATAAACCGCAAATCTTGAATGACCAGTTACAAACTATGCATATTTATTCCAAATTGATTTTTTAATAATAACTTCTGAATAAGTCATGGATTCAGACATCCGTAACAAAGCCCCAGAAACATAAATACAGCAAATTCTTTTATATACAGAAAAATGAATACCCATGTCTCATTGAAAAAACGTCAAACACTTACAAATAAGCATACCATAATTCAAAGAAATCGGCAGAAACAACACATACCTTCAAGCAATTAAGAAAGGAGAGTTGTTGAAGCCAGAGGTGGAAGAAGGAAGAAACACCCACGCAGATGCTAACTTGTGGATTGAGTAGGGGTTCTTGCTTCAGTGAGCTACTCGCAGGAACAGGAGGAAGTTTTATTTTGCGCTTTCGCTGTTTGGTAGTATAATTTACTGAAGGCTCAAGCCTCCAATAAGAAGATTGAAAAAAATGTTTTACGTTTCTCTGATTAAATTAACAAATGTTTGAGCCAGTAAATCTATAATTCATTTCTTTTAGAAAATATTTATTTTATTAAAAAAAGTTTTAGAAATCAATTCTCATAGTCACATTTTACTTATAACACAATTCATTCAATAAAGTATTAAACTTAGTAAAATCCATTTAAAAAAGAAATTATTAATTTAATTTTACATAAAATGATTAGTACCCAGCACCGCTATGAGGAATGCGATTAAATATTTGTTTGTATTCATATTTTTCCGATACATAAATATGAAACATCAGCGTGGGAGCTATTCGATTGGTTTTGCAAAAGTCAGTAATGGGCAAATCCCCGACCCATTTTTTTGATAATTGTCGCAATCATTATACGAAAAAGATACAAATACACAGTTGAAACTAAAATTTGATCCCTGAAACCAAGTCACTCCGATCCCTGGCATGCCTGCCAACAACTATAAAGTATCAACCTGGCCGACTTCCAAATTTGAGTTACATAGAAACAAGGTCCAACCATGGAATTCTCATTGTACATTATCAACAGAAATCACAAGGACCAAAAAGTAAGAAAAGAGGCAAAATCTGAGAGAAAAAAAAGGGTTAATCAGCAGGCTCCTAGCCACGGTTAACAATTAGAGACTGAAATATCACAAGAAAATTGACAGCAAGGCAAACGTTAAGTGGGAGAACAAGAAAAGCTCCTCTACTTCATTCTTTCCGGTGTTCCATACTTGAGAGCATAGGAACAACAGATCACTAAATACACCCTGCTCCAAACATATCAAGGGTTCTACAGCAAATATACTGTAACCAAATTAAACCTTTTCAGATAAGATACATTTAAAAGAAAAATATGAAAAGAAATCAACCATATCTAGTAACTCCCCATCATCTCAATATTTCTTTTTTTAGCCCTGACACCGTCTCTCCGCTCCAAGCCCTGCTCAATGCACATTTTATCAGTCTCCTATGATTAAATAATATTTACAACTGAAAAAATTACTGCCGAAACCGGAATACCTGAATAAGTGGGGGATCGAGCCACATCTAAGGAGGCTGGCGTTGGCATTGCAAAAATACCATCTCTGGGTTTCACCTTAGTCATAACCAGCATCTACTTGAACACTACCAGTTTGTCATCCACAAACATTTCCCCCACCACGCCTTGAGTGGCTCTGGCCCCTTTCTCTATACCTTGAACCCGGATTATGAGAACCATCTTTTGGAGGTTCAAAGTTGCCCACTTTGTTATTGTTGTGGGGCCCAACTGGCTGGTACTCATAATGTGAATTGTGTCTCTGTCTTTCCCGCATTGCAGGGGCGTTGTTATGCTGCTTGTTATCTTTCCCAGATCCACTCCAATCTCCACGAGAATCATTCTCTCTACCAAAACGGCTATTATGATTCCCATTTTTGCGGAATCCTGAAGATATGCGTTGGTCATGTCGAACATCCATGTTGGAGGGAGACTGTGATTCAGAGGGGCTACCAGGACGTCCTCTTTGTGCAGCCAACTTTCTTTCCCTCTTAAGATCTTGATACCCATCAGCCTGAACTTCTCCCACTTTGCACTTTTCAGACAGAGTTTCATCATGGTAAGACTGAGGCCTTGTTGCAGCAGCGTCCTTACCAGGTTGAGGTAAAAGAGGCTCCGCACACTGAGGAGCAGACTCCTTCTTAGGCCTTCCAGTTTCAGGGCCTAAATTTCCACTGCTATTGGGCCGGCTTCCTCGCTGATTGGTGGCTGATATTGGCTGTGATTTAGGCTGCCAATGAGATGTTGATCGTTCCCCAACAGCATGGGTTTCTTTTGAAGATGCAGGTGAGTCTGTTTGATGCACCTCAGAGGCTGCAGATTGAATGTGTAGCTTTTCAGCATCCCCAATACTAGTTTTCTTCTCATCACTATTGTGATTGTGCCCTGTGCCTTTGTGACTCTTATGTGGTTGGCGCTTCCCTCTGGCAGTCACACCCTGATCTTTTAAAACAGGAACAGCAGTTACTGCATCAGTATTTTCAGGCACGTTCCAACCATCAGAAGCATCCCACTCGCTAGAATGCCTTGATTGTTCTTTCACGGAACTTAAATCAGGTTTCTGTTGTTGATGATCCTCAATTGATTTTTGATAACTCCTACTCATATTTGTATTTGACTCAGCTGCACCCCTTTGGCGCCATGATCCATGCACTTTTCCTGACCTGCTCTGCCTAACATCCCCAGTCCTGGCCTCCATGGAAGAACTTACCTTCACAGAAGCTGTGCCTGAGGTCTGGGAAATTTCAGCATTCAGAGAACCAGTCTCTGGCCTTTCAGCAGTCACATCTGAGGTAATCTGATTGCTTAGGGAAACAACTACCTGATGACTGTTAACTTGCTGAGACAGTTCTTTGGCGACAGGCTTTGGAATATATCTCTCCATTTCTGCTCTCTTGTTTCTAGGATTATTCTGCACCTGCTGATCGCTCTTTGAGGAGGAAACCACAGCCTCAACAGAAGTATTCTGACTGGCTTCATCAGAAACATCAGTTTTATTTTGTGAACGAACAGGTGCCCAAACAACAGCATCGCCACTTTGGCTTTTCTCAAAAGATTTATTACTTTGTGTATTTCTCATTATCCTGCGAGAATGCTGAGATCTCCACTGATTATTTACTCTGATGTGGGTTTCTTCATTTGCCAATGAAGAGCGCAGCTCTGAGGACTGATTTGCAGCATTTAGTTCAGTTGGAGACCGAACTGAACTACGATCTGACATAGATTCAGAACTCTTTGGCTTGACGCTTTCAACTGAGGTGTCTAAAGTAGTTGTATCATTTGGTATCACTGATGGTAAAGTTTCTGCAGCAGACAGCTCATCTTTATACTTGTTCTTCCCATTCCTGTTCTTCCTTCTATGATGCACTGAAGAGTCAACAGTTACACTTGGATCGGAAGGCAAATTTGACTCAGAGTTTGAAGCAATCTCATCAGCAACATGCTCAGGAGATATAGTAGCATCAGATGCCATATCGGTATGACTTTTTGAAGCCTCAGCTGCAGATGAAGCCGCCAACTTCTCATTGGAATTCTTTTCCAAGGAACTATTTTGCTTTTGTCTGTAGTTCATACGCTTCTGCTTGGAAACACTACTATCATGCACCCGTGGAGTACTGCTGCGCTGTACAGCAATAGCATTATTAACATCCTGTTGGAATGGTTTTGATTGCTCATGAACCACAACAGTCTCGTTGCACGCAATCTTTGGTGTTTCCGCAGGTACATTGCTAGCCATACTGCTGAATTTTTCAAATCCATTCACACTACTTTCCCTACTCTGTGCAACCATACTTGGGCTGGAACCCAAAACTGAGCTTAATGCTCCAGATTTGCTAGCAACCACAGTTGGTGGCCCTGCAGACATGGATTCTTCACGCCTATTCTGCATAGCACCACTAGGAATAGCTTCCAGCTTCTCCCTACTCTGTGCAACTGTATTTTGGTTGAAGCCTGACAACGAATTTGGTACTCCAGATTTGCTTGTAACCATAGTTTGTTGGGGAAGATCCAAGGATTCTTCTAGCCTGTTCTGGATAGTGCCGGTAGGAACACTTTCAAACTTCTGAGTTGCACCATCCCCAGCTTGTGTACGCCTGTTCAACTCCTCAAGTTTTGCAAGAGCCTTGGCTCTCTGCTCTCTTGTTCGTTCTTCCTCTTCCTTTTCTCGCTGTTTAAGTCGCTTAGCTAGCTCTCTCATTTTAGCACGCTGATTACAAAGTACAATCATGAGTTAAAAATACAGAAACATGGTCCATTAGAAAAAATTTCGAAGGATGAAAAATAGAACACTCGTGCCTGGCTGTCACTTGGATCAGAGACAGGTAGTATGGACTCTGCATCATCCTTGCCTGAAGGATGTGGCACAGAATTCTGAGTGTCCTCTGCAGATTTATGGTCTTGCCCATGAACAGAAGATATTTCATAATGTCCACTTGACACGGCACTATGTGGATCTACGACTTGAGATTTTTTCCGCCACCCATCAGCCTCTGGGGTATTAAATCTTCCTTTTCCACGATGATCAGCTCTAACATGTGTGCCATGCGTTGATCTCCTGTGGACCTGTATATTAGTATTTTTCCAATACTGGAATAAGAGACACATTGTCCATGAAAGCCTGAAAGGTACAAACTGACCTGGAGATAGCGGTTGATCCAGTCAATACTGTTGATCCAAGGCTCTTGTCTCCAGCTGAAAAGTGATCTTCAAGTGGTACACTATACACAATTCCACTAGGGTTGGTCTTCTCATGTGATAAAGAGACAATATCAGTTTCATTTGTAGAATGGCTACCAACTTGCAATTTATTCTTCTGCTCTTCCCTACCAAAGACAGATTTAGCATCTTGCCGTCCATCAGAAGCCCTAGCTTTTGCATTTAAACCTTCTATTTTCTGAATTAGAGTGGAATCTTTTGGAGCAGCTAAGGCTTCTGCAGAAGTAGAAGTTACGAGCTCTAACTTTTTAACTGAACTGTCATCAGATGCACTTAAATTCCTTCCCCCAATTTCAGGTGACTTCACTTTTCCAACAGGAACTACCCGATTGTCAATAACCACAGAAGAAGCTTCTTCACCGAGTGTCATCCTTCTTGCATCTGACTCATCATCCTTCTTGCTATCTGCTCTCAAGTTATTTTCCCGCAATGACTTTCTTGGATCCTCCCCCTTCAGAGGATATGGCGCATTGGTTTTTATTGTGTCATCCCACTTCTTCTCTTCATCTTTTCCCTCCCAAGAATCATGTTGCTTCATAAGAACTTTGTATGGTCCTCGAGTATCTTGAGTGTGAAGCACTTCCACTTGTTCCAAAACCAGTGCCTTACTGCTTGGACCATATCCACCAGTTCTGCCATGGGAATTGCCAGGATCAGGAACATTTTGACCAGGATACCTGTTAAAAGCAGAAGGCCCCATTGCCATTCCCATAAATGGAACATCTCGTTCACCGGAATTGCAGTATCCCATTGGAGGACCATAATAGTTTTCATAAGGCACTGGTCCAGGATAAAACCCAGGCCTCATTGGCATGCTTGGGCGAATATAAGCATCATGCATATGTGGTCTGTACATATCACCATTTTTGGGGTGGGGGCCTCTGGGTCCAGCTCCTGGTGGAGGAACTGGCTGCGGATTCGCAAGAGCAGGAGGGGGAATCTGTGGACGGTAATAAGGAAATGGTTCCATGGGAAAGCCACCGGGTGTAACTGGGGACCCAAATGGTGGACCTCCTGGAGGTCCCCTATACCAAACACCACCTGGGTGATTATTCACGGGAGGACCATGCCAAGAATCATAATGCTGAGGAGGAACACTAGAATTAGGATATGGTTGGGGATCAACATGCCACTTCTCCACATTGGACCTACCTCCATCTTCACCATATACAGAATCCTCTCTTCTCCAGGGACCTCCAGGTCCACTTTTCACATTTGCATGCAAAGAAGTATCACCTTCAGAACCCAAAAAAAAAAAACCATGTGACAGGCCATTATGTCACTGACGTTGACCAAAACAACCATATGACTTATATCATTCATTTCAAGTTATGGATATAAGCACATATGATATAGACTGTCTCTGTGAAAAAGACAGCAGTACCAAAATCAAGTGCAAGAATAAATACCTGCACAATCTTCAACCCGCTCTTCAACTGATGCTAGTCTAGCAGAGGAGGAGCCTGGACGACCACTCAAACCATGATCTACCATAAATATTAGATTAAGAAATTGAAAAGAAAAATGCATTAATCATCTTATCCGATTAATAGATTTTCATATACCTAACAGGTTATGCATAAACAGAAATAGAACCGGCTAAAAACTAAACATGACAATAAACTAAACTCCAAGTGAGATATTGTTGATGGTAAAATTGTTTTAATTAATTCTTCAAAGCTTCAAAATGTTCAACTGATATGACAAATTTTGCCACCAACACCAAACTGCAAAAATAATCATCTGAATCAAGAACTCCCTCATGTCACCAACTGAGATGTTATTGCACCAAAAGAAATAAAATATTCAGGAAATACCAACGCAAAGATAACAGCACATAAAACTTCAACTGTATGAATACCAAGGAGACAAATTGCAAATTTTCTTAAAGCAGTGCGGAGCACAGACTAATCTATCCTAAAATCATAACACAAACAATAGAAAACAAGAGCAAAGTCAAAGAACAATGCAGAATTGTTATCTTATAAGGCAATTTTAAGCATAAAACCTTGAGATTCTGCTTTCTTTAAAGAATTGTCTTTTTCTGAACCAAGTGTTGGAAAATCTCCAGAGGTCAAAGAAAACCCATCATTCTTGGACGACGTAACTCCCTGCATGCAACAGTTTGAACATGCTAAGTCCGGCAATCTAAGAAAAAACAGGCCATGCCTAAAAACGCACCAGAAGGAGAGAAAGGAGAAATAGGCTATTGTGTTAGGTTGCAGTTAGAAGCATCAGCAAACAGGAAAGATTATATGTATAACTGTAGAAAAACACATATAGTAAACAGTCATGAATAAGTCTACACATCCCAAATGATCCAAACCTAGCATTGCAAAGGCATTCTTCTTTCTTATATGGCCATTACAAAAAAAAATATCAATTAACAAATCTTTCTTAATGAAATTGCCCTGAATCTTTCGCATTAAAAATTTTAGAAATCCATACACAGTTACAGCTTTACAACATATTTGAACAGCAATTACAAAACCTTCATTATCATTCTCACAAACAAGGAAAACTAAAAACAATAATGAATTTAGACATATAATCGATCTTCAATAAAAAAATGTGCAGCTTAAATGCTTATAAAGTAACATAAAATCCAAGATCAAAATTGGATGTATGATTAGACAATCCAATCTAAAAATAAATAAATTGAAAAGAAATTTAGCTAGAGGCAATTTTACAGATTTGATCAAGCTTATTCCAATTATTCCAAAATAAGAATGACATTGTTGATATCATAAGCCAAAACTATACTTATTCATCAAAATATTACTTTCTATGATTGAATTGAAATGCATTAATCCACTGAATAAAAGCAAATGATAAAATAGAGAAATCATATCCTTCACCATCAGAAAAAATAGTTATAGTGAAGAATGGTGCTAAGGACAAGACTGCAAAAAAATTTGGGTTCTATAATTGAAGGAGGGGGGATTCTATTTGAGCATTGCAAAATGCATTTGAAATATCAGAGTTAATGTATCGCAAAGCAATTGAAAATTAATGCATCAACTCATACAAACATATAAATAAGAAAGTACAGGTTATATTTATTGCCAAAATTTATGTCTTTCTTTCAGGAATTTTACTTCTAGGACCTTTTCCACCTTTTTCATCCATATTATCTTCTTTCAAGGTTTCTTTACAATTACAAACTATAATTCATGTGCTTTCTCACCAAGTCAAGAAAACATACCAACTTTTCTGTTGTTCCTGGTGCACCCCATGCCACTGAATTATCAGACAAAGTTTCAGCAAACCGGGATAAGTGTGAGCTACCAGGTCTTGTTTCTGCACTGCGGGGACGTAATGCTGCATGTGACGTCTGATTTGATGTCAATGCACCAGAAGATGATGACGGCCTGGAATTTGGACCCCATGCATTACTAATAGGATCACGGGCTCTGTCACTGCCTGCAGTTGATGGTCGAGTGCCACTTCCACCTGATGAAGGGCGACCGTTGAGATGGCTTGGCGAACCAGTGCCACCATCAGCATTTGGAGACAGAGACGAAGAACCCCACGCATTTGATGTGGAAGAAGGAGATTTGCTGCCCCAACTATGGGTGCCCCTTTCGTGTGAGATGCAATTAAAAAACAATGCAAGCAAAAAAGCATTTAGCATCACTAAATTAGCAGCAAATGAAGACATGTAAAGATTATAACAGAACATATTCACGAAAAACTATTAGAAGAGACTACTACATGAGAAACTCACTTGGGAACAATTTCAACATTTGGGTCCAAACCATGGTTTTCTAACCTTGAAACAGCAAAGAAAAAATGTGAAACTTGATTAGGGGATGAACCAGGTGCCTTATCTTTCTCTACTGTACAGAACCTTAAACCCAAAACTATACCTTTGGCTTGGTAAATTTATAGGTTTGGGAACAGCCACTTTCCCCAACACAGTCATACCACTTCTTCTTGCAGAAGCCCATCTGCAACCAATCACGTTAGATACCCATAGATACTTGATAATATAATGCCATTACTTTTTCATATCCCCTAAATTTTATTTAGAAGCATTTATAAGTAGCTTTACAATTAGTATTAGCAAACTCTCAGCAAGTAATTTTTCCTGGTATCCCGAAATATAATATAATTTTGACACTGCAAAAAATTTGCAATTCTGCATTGCATGTACAGAAAGGAAGAGATACAATTGAATCTGCCCCACCCCTTCCCACCCAGAAAGAGGGAGGGTTTTGCTTCCAGATTCACTGCTCAACTGGGAAAACACTTACTGACGCTAGTATAGGGCTCAAAGTTTACTAAAAAAAAACACGATACCTTCTCTCTCCAGTCAACATACTTGATGTCATATTTCACTTCTCATAGCAATGGTCAATCAAAAGAATTTGACAAACCTGGGAATATGGACAATAAAATTTCATCAGAAAGATGTAATACAGTGAAAAGCATGGTATAAGGAAAAAGCAGAAATATCGTAAATAAAAAATTTTTGCTGTTCCTGAATTTCAATAAGCAATCAGCTGCAGATAATGCACAATCAAGGAAGTCAAATTCTGGGATCAGAATAATACAGAAGAAACAGAGGACAAACTTGGTCGTATATTGAATAACTGGGGATGGGAAATATATCCAGCAAATCACTTTTATTGTGCTATAGGGGCAATAAGACAAAAGGGGCATGCAACATCAGACTTGAGAAAAAGTGTAAGAACTTGCAGAAAACTTATAACTTCTTAAGGTACGTATGCTTTGTGTTTGTGCTCATGTCCACCAAGTACATTTGTACTCCAAGCAATGTCGATGTCCAACAGTTACGAAATTAAAATGCTTTCTGAATAATATTACATTTTAAAAACAAAAGCACTTAGATTTAATATTCACTCACAATCTGATAATAAGTATATAATATGCATAAAATCTACAAAATTTATCTTTATTTGATGTTTCTGACAAGCAATGAACCCCCATGTCTCCTGCTATCAGCAATCTAGACCGAGTAACCAAAATATCCACCTAACAAACTTCCCTCAAGTACTTCTCTTCCAACAGACACTTGTTCCTAATTCTTCCTAAAAGAATCAACTACCTAAGTCAGGATACAATTTTGTTAAAAACTGCTACCACCTTAAAATATAACTACGTATATACACAAAATGATTATAATCCAATACAATACACATAGTAGTGACAAATACAAAATAAAGCCAACAAATCCATGGAAGCAAGCTTTCCGGTTCCCCTAGACGATCAAATCGTGCTCTACATAAAATCCACGAATCTCGCCCAACAAAACAGGAACCAAATGAATCGCGCAATTATATTATTAACAAACAACAAAACCACAACAACCGTAGCGGCTAAGTAGCAGTTATGCAAAATCCCAAAAGATATCATCTTTCTCTTTTCGTTTTTCCATGTTTTATCGGGAAACAAACAGAGCCATAGATTAATGAAGAAGGTGATGAAATTTGAAGAGAATTACTTGCCTGAGTTTCTTTTTTTGTTTTCTTTTGTTTTTAGGGGGAAGGGAACGCGTTGGTATTTGGAAACCCTAGAGATGGAAAAATTTGAAGGAGAAAATGTTTATTAGTGTTAAAATAGATAAAAAGCAAATCCACAGCACAGAAAGCTCTATCGGTGGCAGGTTTTAAGAGATCGTGAGAAGAGAGATCCGTGCTGGTGAAAGCAACAATTAAGAGTGATGCTTCCTCAGATCGCAGAGAGAAGAAGGAGAGGGAGAGGGAGAAACCTAAAGACGAATCGAGCTTCTCCTAATATTAATATGGACTTTCTACTTTCCAACCCCAAAATTTAAAAAATATATAATTATTTAAAATTTTTAATAGAAATTTCATATTCCTAAAAATCTAAGAGCATTTATAAAATAAATAATAAAATATTATATAAAATAATAAAATTTTAAAAAATGAGAATATATAAATTTAATACCCACCGTTTCATTTTATTTACTTTTTATCCCTTATTTAAATGTTCAAAATATTTACAATATTTCTAATTTTAAATACGTAAATAATTACTTTTTTATAATTATTTATTAAATAAAAAAAATTTTATTAATATCTTAATGAGCTAAAGGTAAAAGAGGGCATTGAATAAAAGAATATAATTTAAGTGAATATATAAATGGGCACACAATACATAATTCAGTAGTAAGTGCATGTATGATCTGATAATAAATCTGAATTCGAATCTCTCTTTTTCAATATTAAAATATATATATACGGGGAAATATATGAATTTCGGATTTAATTCTTTCCCTACAACTTAGCTTGTAATTTCTATTTAAAAAATGGGTTCATATGCTCCTATGTATTTTGTATTTTTGGGCATTAGCAATAGTACTGAATATATATATTGCGAATTATGGGCTTGAATTGTTTGGCATGAACTTGGGTTGACAGTGCCAGCTGGATTTGGGTCGGGATAAACTTGAATCCACAATAAACTACCCGAAAATACCCGAAGGCAATTGTCGGGTTTGGTCAGGCGTAAGAAGTGTGAATGCAAGCCTGCCTAATAACTCTAAAATCTCATATATATGCATTTGTCAAATACAAATGGAGGACACTGCTACAAGGTAAAGCCCTGCACAAACAATACGAAAATAAAAATAAGAATCCAAGATATTGTTATGATTCATTTGAACAATCATACTAGAAAAAGCCAATTCTGGATACAGATTGTTGGCCAATAAAGTAATTTGAATATACTAGTTATGTACTCGCACAATATATGGGATGTATTTTATATTTTTTAAATTCAATTGAACGTGATTTTTAAGAAAATTATTGTAATTTATACATGTGTTGCTTTAATTTAAATAATTTGATTATTTATTTTTAGTTAAAAATAAAAAGTAAAATTATAAGCTTTTTTTTTTTTTGAAATTCTCAAGTAATGAACTGAAATATTAATTAGTACAATTAATTGTAAATTAATATTAATTAATTTTTCTCTTTAAGATTCTCATATATTCAAATTAGATGATGTATAAGAGTATTTAATTTTAATGAAATAAAATTTTAGTGAACTAAAATTAATATTTTAATTATATTTGTTAATGTACCTATATTATTTAATTCATTTTTATTAATTATGACTCTATTATAACTATTTTAGTTTTTTTATAGATAAAAATTATATAATAAAAAACTCAATATTTATTTATAATGAAATCATTTATTAAATTTATTAGTTTGTAAACCATTATTTCATTTACAATTTTTATTAAATATAAAAAAATATTCATTATAATGAAAAAAATAAAATATCACATCATCAGTTTTATATTTTAATATATTGCATACATAAGTATTTAACCCTTAAAAATTATATATTTACACAGACCAAACAATCAAAAAACTAAAATGATACACATGCCACCATTCAAACGGAAATATACTCACCTCTTCACTTTTTCTTTTTCTTGCAAAAAATGCATATGTAGTCCATGGGGCAAAGCACATAACCACTTATTAAAAGTCCTCCTGAGATTTTAAAACTTCCTCCAGTACAAGAACATTAGTATTTACTGATAAAAGTTTTTGTCAATATTTAGCAATAAATTACCGATAAAATTTAACTTTTTCACTAATAAGGATGCCTAATTTTCCGAGAAATTAGTAATAAAATTTAGCGACAAATGTGAATTTTATCAATAACAAATCGCGCAATAGATATGTGCATATTTCAAAAATTTACCGTCAAATTATTTATAAATTAGGGTCAAATTTTTAAAAAAAAATTTAAGTACCAATTTCCTCCTCCTCCTGCTTCTTCTTCTTCTTCTTCCTCCTCCTCCAAATATTTTTATCGCTAATTTATTGGTATTTAGCGACATAATAACTGCAAAATTTGAAAAAAATTAAAACTTTATATGGTATAAATTTTACTATCAAAATTTAGCAACAAACATTTTGTTTTTAAATTCTAATTTCCTCATTCTTCTTGTCACAGTTTTGTCGGTAATACTAAATTAGCAATAAAAAAAAGAATTAGCGACATAATTTTTTGATGGTAATTCTTTTTTTTTTGTTGCAATGCCCTATCTCCAGAGTTTTGGCCATCACTGTCAAGAACAACCCAAAATCCATCTTCTCCGATGTTTCCCCTCCTAATTATTGAGACCATGTGATCTAGAAGTTCCAATTCTCTGATATTCTCATTAAGCCTTTTCAGTACCTTGCCTTCTCCCCTGTACATGTCAATTCGCTCCCTTATATGCAAGGTGGTAACAACATACTTGCCTATAAATGGTCCACTTATATTTAGAAGTTTATACATAAATTTAATATTTTTCATCATCATTTCAGTGGTGTTATACATGATAATTCTGTTTGCTCTGTATTGATTCATAAAATTTTGTTTCACTTCTAGAAGCACCGATAAATCATTCTTTGACCCACAAAAGGGGTACTCGTGCCCTATTATAATGCCCTCTTTCTTTCAGTTTCTTTGACAATGTCCCGAGCTTTAGGATGAAGGGATCATTTGCTCAAGTTTTCTTCACCAATTTGCCCGTTGATATACCACTACTAAAAAAAAAAAAAAAAAAAAAAAAAAAAAGAGTTTGGCTCTCTCTTGAAGAGAAAGAAGAGCATATCCTCTACCTTCCCCCACATAAGAAGAGAGAGTTAAACCCTACTTTATTTTTTCAGTGGCTTAAGCTTCTCCATACACTAGATGATTCTAACATCTGAAGAGCAGTTCATCGTTGCAAAAAAAAAAAAAAAAAGAAAAAAAGATACGTATATAATTAGTACTTAATAACACTGTTTTTAAGTATCATCATATTTCGTGATAAAAATTAAGTGTCAATGATAATAAAATCCTTTGATTAGCTACGATCTACATTAATGCTTAAGATTATAGTTAAAGGTTTAATCATGGTGCATATATATTAATTCATTGATAGGTTCCTACAATCTTGTATCTTTTCTAGTCTAGGTCGTATATTTTCCATTCAGTTTTTACAACTTTCACCTGTAACGAACGATTATTTATTAAAAAAATATATTGTCTTAAAGAAATATTGTTTTTAAAGTATTTTCATTTTTTTTTTCAATAATAGACGACGAGTGTATTTATGTTCTTAAAAAAAATTACATTTTGAATGGTTTTAATCAATTTTGATAAAATAAATAAGTTAAATAAGTAAAAAATTAAACATTGACTTTATAAAGGAGAATGGTAATTTTATCGCAAGTAGTTGGATCGCTTAGTTTTATGAAATTCTTTTGAAAATTTCATATATTTTTTCTATGGAATTTGGTGTAATTATATTTAATTTCATAAAATTGAATTCATCTATAATTTTTTCATTCTAAACACAAAGATACGGATTTTTGTGGAATTCATTTGTTTCAAACACGGGAAAGGTTGCCAATTGCTAAATGAAACAGATTGGTGTAATAAATTGGTGGGTTCATCATATCTTTATTTACTAGTTACAAAACATCTCAATATTCCTCCCCCCACCATCTACTAGTATTTCTGAAAAAATTTCTGTTTGAATCAAGTTCAAATACCAACTTTACAAAAAAAAAAAAAAAAAAAAAGAATTAACGAGTTTAATATCTTGTGTGAAAATTGATTCATATTATTTTTGGCAAAAGCAAAAAAAATTAATTTTTTTTTATCAATTTAAGCCCTGGATGTTTTGACGTTTCTACTGATTCGTGACCGAGAAACAACGACAGAGAGAGTATGAGAAATCAATTATGGGTTTGAAGAAACAGAGGAGCAAAAACAAGCTAAACCGAAGACCCAAAGGTACGTTAATTTAAATTTAAATTGACAGTTGCTTTTTGAAGCGTTTAGATTTCATTTCCAACATGATTTCGCAGCCGCAGCAATTCAATTTTATTATCAAGATTGGACTTGTAAGCAATGGAGAGGCATTAGAAAGAAATAAAAAAAAATGTAGTTAGGATCTGGAATTCGTTAATGTTGAAATTTCAGCATGGAATCCAAATCACCTTCAAAAGTTAAGCTGCCAATTATGGGTTTCGCTAGGTATAAACGGGTTTTGAGAATATGTGCAGCTATTGTAGTGATTTTGCTGTTATTGGTTGCTGGTTATTTTGCATTTGAGTATAGGAGACCTCGTGATTTAGCAAAAAGAGATTATTTCACTGTTGTTGTGGATTGTGGAAGCACTGGAACGCGAGTGAATGTCTATAAGTGGAAAATTAGAAGTTCATCATGTAACTGGGATTTGCCTATTTTGGAGCATACTTACCCTGATAATTCAACTGAGAGTTTGTTTTCTGGAAGTTCTTGTAAATATCATTGTATGCAGACAGAGCCAGGTTTAGATAAGTTTGCTGGTAATTCTACAGGAGTGAGAGTATCATTGGAACCATTGATCTTGTGGGCGGAACAGTGGGTGCCTCGTGACAGACATGGAGACACTCCCATTTTTGTCCTAGCTACTGCTGGACTCAGGAAGTTGCCAGTTGAGGATGTTAGGCTGGTTTTGGATGATGTGGAGAGTATTCTGAAGGAACGCTCGTTTGTTTATAGGAGAAGTTGGATAAGAGTTTTGAGTGGGAAAGAAGAGGCTTATTATGGTTGGGTGGCTTTGAACTATAAGATGGGGAAGTTAGGGAATTCATCGCAAGGATCCACATTAGGTCTACTAGATCTGGGAGGTTCATCGTTGCAGGTTGTTATGGAAGTTCATGGTGAGGAAAGAGATAATATCCATTTGATAAGAACAAAGATTGGTTCAGTCGAACGTCAGATTTTAGCACACTCGTTGCAATCATTTGGCTTGAATGAGGCATTTGATGGGACAGTTGCCAAGCTCAGTCAGTTGCAGCTGATTATAGGAAGCAATGATGAAATATCTAAAGTCAGGCATCCTTGTCTAGGTTCTGATTTCATGCAAAATTACACTTGCAATGCTTGTAATGGGCATAATATTAGTCACCGGAAGAATATGAGTGGTCAAATGCACAAGAGTGAATATACTTCTTTGGTTGGAGACCCAGATTGGGAGCAATGCATAAGAATTGCCAGGGCTGCGGCTATTAACTCGAGCAGTTCAGATACGTCACATCCAACAGTTAGCAATAATTGCAAAGCAAGCCTCTCCTTTAACAGCGGTATGTCTGAAAGTTTTATAGTAGTATTCAAACTTCTGGTCAAGAATGTATCCTTGATGCTTCATGTCTATGAATCTGCATGATTCTTTGGAACTGAATTTTTCTATGACAGTATTCGAATGAGGTCTTCTCTTCTCTTTTTATGAGGTGTACACATGCTTAATATGGGCCAACCTTGTCCAGCATTTGGGAAATGGTTAAAAATGAAGTATGAAAACCTGAGGATTTCTGTGAAATTTTGTCAGCATTCAGCTTTTACATTCAATTTTATGTTTTACACTCAATTAGCATCTGCTCATTTAACTTATGCCTTCCAGTTTGAATATCTAATATATTTATTCATTATGCACTTTCTCTTTGATATCTGTTGGTTTTTTTTTTTTTTCACAGTGAAGAAAAATGTTGGACTTTCGTCTTAAAATTCTTACTAGCAACTCTAATTCATGTTCTGCAGGCAGTGGCTTTCTTAATTTGACAGCTGGTGCCTACCCAACCAGACGCTTTCATGCTCTCTCTGGTTTTTTCGCTGTTACCAACATATTAGATCTGGGTCCAAGAGCAAATTTGACCAAGATTTGGGAGAAAGGTGAGCAGCTGTGTTCAAAATCAAGTGGTGAGTTGAGCAAGATTTCTGAAAAACAAAATTACTTTAGACAGTACTGTTTCCGGCTGCCTTATATGGCATCCCTCATTGAAGATGCTTTGTGTCTTGGCAATAAGGAAATAATTTTTGGTCCTGGAGATCTTTCTTGGACATTAGGAGCTGCACTGGTTGAAGGGGAATACCTCTGGCTGAGCACTTCTAAAACAAGCATTTCATCCCTAACAAGCATGGAGGTCATATATTCTCCCATTTTTGTTTCCCTTTTACTTCTCTTTCTTTTATTTATTGCTTACCATAGTCAAATCAAGCTGCCTATGATAGGAAAAAAGGGTCCTGCCATTACATCTTTACCATCTTACCTTTATCCCAAACACCGACCAAACTAATGTTTGGTCTTTAGATGTACGAAGTAAAGAAATTGTGAGGGTATGTATTATCAAAGCTTTCTTGTACAATGAACAATAATATTCATTCTTTTAGATTATAAATATCAATGAAAATGGATCATGAATGTTTAGATATTTTGAGAATTATAATTAGTTTCATTTTCTTGATTTGTGTTTGATAATGCTAATCTCTGCCTTAATACAGCACAAGGATCATGAGTGAAAATTAAATCCTCCTCTTTTGCATCTTCTTGTCAAATAACAGCATAACCTTGTTGAAAGCATTTATGTGTTATTGAGTACTCTAGAGAAATTGATGCAATACTTGCTACTATTTCTTAATGAAATGGAAGTACCCAAAAGCAAATTAGCCACATGTAAATACTTCATTTTCAGCTTTGAGTAGCTATTGTTGGAACTAGGGACCACAGTAGAAATACTTCTACTATTTCTACATCAACTTTTAGAGCTACAACATTCACTCATTCTGTATATAATATTGTATCAGACCAAGTCCAACTCCAGGACCAAAAGTAGATTAAACATAATCAAGCTGAACTGAAATACATAAGATAACATAATTTCAGGTTTTAAATAGACATGCTCTTCAATATACATATACCCACACAGACACACACACACATGGGAAACTTAATTTTCTGAAAACTATCCTTTAACTGGCTTCATCAGGCACATGGATACAGCAGTCGAACTGTAATATCCGGTGACTGAACAATATTTCAGTAAGTTGCTGTCTCATTGTAATTACAGGCATCGATATCCACCCATACTTCATTGAGACGACCAATGAAAATGAATGGAGCATCATATTGAGCAATGGAGTAGGCAAAATCACTTTCTGCAATAGTTACATTGGCCAAAAGAGACCTGTTCAAGCTGACAGCAAGTTTCTCAGCTTCTTTGATAATGTTATCATCATTTGCAAAACCTGAAAACGTCCTGACAGCAACGCAATGACTTGCCCACACATAAGGTTTCAGGTGCAGTTCAGGGAGAGGGACTGGTGGGTCGGCTTGGAAGTTCACGGGCAAGTATAATAGAACAGAGTAGGCTGATGACTGAAAGGGTCCAGCTCCCGAGACTATGCTAGTCACAACAGGAGCTGTCATCGGAATCCTAGTCCAGTTTAGGTTGGCACCTTGAATGTATTGGAACAATCTGAGAGGAGGAAACAAAAATAATATAAATATAAGACGTCTAAATTGGAAAAAGAAAAAGAGAAAAAACATAATGAATCGTTTATGTAAAAGTGGATAAAGAAAAGCCACGGATGAAGTATATCAAACAAAAATATAACAATTACAGCAGATGATAAGGATCAAACAAAATAATTTTCTGATTAAATATTGAATTGAAAAGTTACAAACTTGACCAGTAAGAACTCATCATCCAAACTGAGAGAGTTCAAGAAAAAACACACATTTTTTATTTTATGTTAACAAAAGAACCAAACTAATCAAAATTCTAAGAAACCAAAAGAATTTTTGCTTCAATCGAATATCAAATTAAGAATTTAAGACAACATGTTAGGGTTTACAGAAGTGGACCTGTGAAAGCCATTAAAAGTAGCTTTTTCAAAGGAGATTTGGGTTGCCGGAGCAGACATCCAAGTGGATTCGCCATATAATCGGACTTCAAAATCTGACTCTTCGTGTACTACTTCATACCGGGGGCTCTCGATTGCGTTTCCTATCACAACCAAATACATCAAAGTCAACACCGCAATCAAGCGCTTGAGCTTCTCCATCCTTCACTCTCTTTCTATATGCGTTCCTCTTTCGCCAGAAACCAACAGTTTTCTGTTCTGTTGTTTGTCTACACTCTACAGTACACAATGAGAAGAAGAGCATTGGCTTCCGGAATATACTTAATTTTGGTCATAGGATTGTTGTTAGTCTTCGGACACGGAGTAATTCTCCTGTTCTCTTTTATTAATATAATAATAATATGTCACGTCTTATCTTCCGGTTTTTTTACGTCATTCGATCCAAGTACTCCATACGGGTTTTCGGGCATTTGAATCTAAATGATACTGAGATAATATTTACTACAATAAATTATGGTGTGTTTATTACAGACAAAATTACATTTTGATTTTCAAATGCTGATGATAAATCTTAAAATGTGAGAAATGGTACCTTTCAAAAAAAAAAAAAAAAAAAAAAAAGTGAGAAATGGTATCTCAAAATCATTTGGCTTTCATTGAAAATGAAAACAACAATTGCTGTGTGATTCTACAATGAGACCCACGATAATGACATCGCTGTTGTTGTTTTGTGAATAGATGCATACGCATACGATGATGCAATCTCCAATCCTGTAGGATCTTTTGTAATGAAATAGCAAAATTAATTATTTCTCTTCAAAAAAAACAAAAAAGCATATTAATTATATTATAATTTAGTCCCTTTTATATTGAAATATTATTTTATTTTCCACAAATTTTATTTTTACTTATGTTTTGACCCTCTCAATATTTGAGGTCGACTTTCACCCCATGCTTGAAATGGACTGATGCTTTGAATAACAACATAATTAAGCGATAACTAAATTCAATCCTCACCTTCCATTGGCTCCATGGATAATAATTTGGACCACACTCAGTTTGTCTCTTGCCATTCCAAGTCCCTCTGAAACTTTCTGGTATGTCAAAGACTATTCCTTTCTCCCTGCTTTATTATGAAAAGAAGCACACATTTCAGGATCCAGTATAACTTGTTCAATTCTTAATAACCCTTTCATATTGACAGTTGATACAAAAACTATATTCCAACATATTTTCTCTACATCATTTAAAGATTGATGAATAAGTGTACAATCACAAGATTCTTCTATCAGGAGCAGGAAAATGAAAATATTTTCACCACTCAATGGACATATACAGTTAAAAAAAGACAATCCTGGTTTTGCCAGAGGAGAAATTCTGGCTAGAAGCTGTTGTGTAAGCTTTGAGCAGTCTCTTTTTGTATTTACTGCCGACTAAAACTGTGATAGATGAATCATTATTCATCATTCATTTGTCAATTCCTAAAGTTTGCTGGAATTGTTTCTTCTGTGAAATATCCCTTCCGGACGGCATCTACTGAGCAAAACCTCACCTTCAGAAACAAATGGATAGTTGAAAAATAAGGAAATGAACGAAGGCTACAAAAGTAGACTAACATAGCATCAAACAGCTGCAGAATGATTTATTTCAAACTAAACTTTTAAGTATCAACCAAATATGCAGATCTTGCTATGATGAATCATTCTCTCATCTTCCAGGATGAAGCAAAGGCTCCACCCGCTTTAACTTAACTGGTTAAGGTAGAGATCATAGGCTGACAATGTCTAGCTCTCCTCATGTGCTGAAAACAGAAAACCGTATGGCATATGCCCAAAAACTATAATTGAGGAGGAGGTGGTAGATGTTATTCTAGGATTCAGGAAGTTCTCGTATTATCTGTGAGAATTTGAATCTGGAAATCTTTAACCAATACCCACAGGGTTGGTTAATCATGAGAGTGAAACAACTTATCACTGGTGCAAATCCATTTGCATGTTTTCTAAGCAATAATCATTGGAAACATATGACTGAGCATATGAAAGATGAGCTGGAACATATTAAAAAAAATATCAGAAGCTACATGTAGAAGTGCACATGAGATAAAAAACATCCCTTGAGTGTAATTTACTGAGACATGCCAATATGGCAAATGACAATATATCATACCAGAGAAGCATACGATTTTAACAAGGGCTTGGCTAACTGCCAAAATGGCTTGAATACAAAGGGAGCATCCACAAAGAGGACTTCACCTAACCGACTTGGATAATAATAGTAGAATACGTCGAACTGTCAAAAAATTGAATTAAATCAACCCCAATTCTACTTTATATAATTGTCAGGTAATTATGCTGTATTACAGTATTTCACAAGGTAATAACACAAGACAAATTAAGTAAATATGACTTTTAGGTAACACAAAAAGAGAGAATGCGAGAGGTTTTGATGAATTGTTTTTTTTTGATAGAAGGTTTTGATAAATTTTTATTCTAGCTACATTTGGCTTTTGCAGGCAGCATCAACAGATTCAGCACCTTTCGAGCAGTAATAATGTTCATGTAGAGTAAGGTAAAACCTAACACTGACTATCAGTCTGATGCAATTCAAATGCCTAAGTGCAAAAATTTCGTGCTTCCATTTGGATGATAAGATAAGAGATTTTGATCTATGGGTTTGATGAAGTGAAAATTTTCTGAACCATCACTTCCATGTAAACTTGTCGCCACTATAGCACAAGAAAAATTGTAATGCCCACAACAGCAAAAAGAAACAGACTTGCATATCATTGTTTATCCAAAATCAGCACCTAATTTTTGAAAATTACCACAAATGTCAAGAACTTGAGATCAGCATTTTCAATACCAAAGCCCCTGAGATCAAATACTCCAAGTATTTCTTCTTTTCCATCTGGGAGCTTTGCTAGTGCCTTCTCAACTAGAAAGACACACAGCTTCTCATTCTCAACAGGATCATCCACCTGGTATTGCTCAGTTAATATCTTATATTATCAGAACCCATGCCAAAAGCAAACAAATTATAAGAAGATGGACTGCAAGTAACCAGAGTATACTAATGATGAGAGGAAAACAAGCTGCTAACTTCTTTCAAGAAAATGCAAAAAAACTTAAGATAATTAACTTCATTTGTGAATCCAGCTAGTTTGCAATGAGGCATACTAGAGTTGAACAGATTGATGATTCGCAAGAGGAGGTGACATACAAACTTAACTCTCCTTTCATAAAGTTAACCTTTTGATTAAATGGATTCATATTGATTTAATATACACACAAAATCACCTTTTCTGATGATTAACTTCATTTTGCATTTATTTGAAAATTGATGAAAGTAATATCAGTTTTTTAGAAAGCCAAGAGACTTGTAAAATGAGAAAAAAGGGCACCCAACTACAGAACTTACATCAGGAAGGTGCTTGGACGGCACCACTACAAGCACAGGCCTACCATAAATATCGAGAAAGTCATGCACATAGGCTTTTCCAGTGTCTGCTACATTTTTCACCGACTCTTCAGTCAATTTAGACACTCCAAATTCTTGACGCCATTTCTAGTCATAGTAGAAGGAAAACTGACCCAAATCTGATAAATTCGCTAAAGAATGATTTAATCAAAACTCAGCAAGATTCTTCATTTAATTCATAAAATTGATGCCTTCAGTTTCACTTGGATAATTGAAAGTGCAGCAAATTGATACTAGCAAACCTATATTAAGATACCAACATCGTGAAAAGCAAGAATAAGTTGGAGGAGGATACGATTGCTCTGGTCAATTTTGCAATAGCTGCTTCAACTGAAAATTTCCGGTCCTTTAAGAACCAGAGGATCATGTCTTCATCATCTCTTCCATTTTTGCCAGCTGGGAGACTACTGTATTCTTTTTCAAGCTTACTCTTCACTTCTGAAACTAATTGCTATGGATAGAGAGAAAAGGGGTGCGGCGGGGAGAAGAATCTCACATAGTGTAAGTTCATGAAAAATCAACAAGAAAAACAAAAAATGATTTCAATTTCAAAGCAGCTTCTTTATTTCCTTTCATCTATTTTTGCTTTCCAAAGCATCAATAATATGTATATATATAGAACGCTACATTTATAATCAATTTATATAAGACCAGTTAGTTTCTTGATGAAAATAAAAATTACGAACCCTAGTTCTCTGCTGCAAAATTCAAAATTTTCTGTACTTATGCTTAGCGTTTCTCAGCAACCAAACGGAGCTGGAAAGGTGAAAAACAAGAAAAACGTTTATCGTGAAAAGGAACTAGAAGTAGTTACCTTATGAGACTGACTTTGGTCTAAACTACAATTCCGAACTGATAATTGGCGGTTTCGAATTCGAGAGGTAGTTTTAGTTAAATTGATGGGAGCAATTAATGGTCCGCCTATCCCGTGGCAAGTCCTAAGCGCCATTTTCGCAAGGAATACCGCTTTTTCTAGATGTTAAGATTGGAATTTGAGAATGCGAAAGCCGATGATTCTTTCGTGCTTGCTTGTTTCCCGGGAAATCGTTGGTAGAAGAAAACAGCTTTACTCTTTCGTGGAGCCGTGGAGGAGGTAGCAACGTCGCCGTTTTAATATTGGGCCAGAGATATTTGTTGTATGGGTTAAGTTGGGCCTCAATTAACCCAATCCACATTTGCAATAGTAATAGCTCATTGGCAATGAAGAGACCTGCACTTAGCTACCCACTAAACTATTTCACTTTCCAATGATTATATATGCCTTCATTTTTCTAGTGGGTTCAAGAAGGATTTCATTCTTTGCTGTGTTATTTTTCCACCAGCGAAATCATTTCTTGGGAAAACTATGTACATGATGGAACTGTTCTCTTCAAGCTGATGATAATTAAGTTTTAGTGAAGCCAATAGATCATCACTTTCATCACAACATCAAACAGTAAATGCAAAATATTGTAAGTCAAGATCGTATAATTCATTTTGATATAATGGTATTATTAAAATATGAAAGACGTTTATCTTGTACATGTATATATAACAGCAATTATATGGTTACAGAAGCTCAAGGAAAAGAGTTGCTTTAGGGTGGAGTCCAGCTTCTTTAAGAGTCATTCCTATCTGATCAAAGCCATAAACTTTTCTAGGGAAGCTTGAAATCAATCTGTAGTTCAAAATCCCAGGTAGCCCTAGTGAATCAATGTAATTGTAGATTGATTGGACCTTATTTGAGCAGAGGAAGCTCTGCTCTCTTCTTTCTCCATTCGGAAACCGTATCAAAATCTGAAATTAATTAAGGATTTCAATTATATGTATATAATCTTGATAATTATTAATCAAAACAGAAACTTTTGCATGATTAATCATAGTAATGTTATTTTTATTATACCTGTGTTACTTGAGAAGGATCCTTAGACCTACTTGTAGATTCTTTAAATTGAGTTTCTTTCAGTTTCTGTGTTGCTGCTGTTGCATATTGCTTAGGGCTTTCACGATGATGAACCGGTTTCTTGGGATTTTCCTTCTCCTAGAAAGGAAAATATTTTTCATTTTTTAAAGAATTATTATAAAATCTTGAATTAGACCAAGAAATAAGCATGGAATGTGATATAGCACGGACCTTATCTATCTTTAAAGCTGCAAGATAAGCTGCATCTTGCTCTTCTCTTAAGCGACGATCTGCTTTTATCTTCTCCTCTTCTTTGGCTTTTGCTCTAATCTTCTCTTCATCTGGCTTTGCTCTTGCATGGCCAAAGGCTGATCCTTGCTCCTCCATTGTCCTCTGTAGAATCCCCACCAATTCTGCTGGGGAAACTGGCCCTTCCATCTAGACATATTCAACTCCAACAACTCAACAAATAACCCCATTTAACAGCAAGGTCTATGTGCTGCTATTAAGATTCATTTGCTGTAAATTATTGTACTTTAACATTAAATATCAAATGATGCTAAAATACATTGATGAGAATAATGAATTACAACAAAGAACAACCAAGCCTTAGTTCCAAACTAGTTGAGGTCGGCTGTGTAAATCATTTGTTTCAAATATTGGCTCTGATGAGAATAATAAATTAAAAGAAAAAAAAAATTACCTGTTGAAGCACTGCTAAGCTATTATCAGCAGCAGGAGCTACCACTGCACAAAAAGGAAAGCTTGCAGGCTGCAGGGTTGCAGTAATTTGCAAACCTTCTCCTCTATCAGCAATTGCTCCCCAGCAAACAAAATTTGCATCGAGAAACTGAACAACCAAATCAGAACAAAGAGTCTCCCTACAGAAAGAGGGAGTAAAAGGGTGTTGAGGTGAGTGAAGATACATGAACATGAACTTTTGTTCATTCTCTGCAATCTTTAAAGCCTCCGTAAAACGACAAGGATAAAAGAAAGGATGTATAGAGCCAAATTGTTGCTCAAAAGTGGATAGAAAAGCCCACTCTTCTGGTGCAAGTAGAGAAGGGTCTTGTCCTTGTAGTGAAGATTGAAATTGAAAATTTAATGGTAGATTATTATTTTGATCTCTTCTTCCGCTTCCTATTCGACCTATATTATGACCCATTACTCTTGAAAATCCGCCTACAATACTTCTAGGCAGACTCACCATCCGCCGCACAAATCCATTGCAAGAAGCCATTGTTGAAGAAGTGAATAAGCTTAAACAAGCAATAAAAGAGAAGCAACCAAGTGGAGACAAAGACACTAACGTTTTGAAGCATCATATTCTTTCTTTCATTTATCTTTAACTAAAGTAGCATAAAGAATCGACAGAATTGGCAAGATGCCTCTTTTAGTTCTACAAAATTCAAAGAGGATACTTTGCTTGAGCTAGAATCCGCAGTTTGGTTCATGCTATTTTTCACCTCATCTGAGAAAAGTTTAGAGACTATGCTTGATATAGAGTATCTAATTCTTGTTCTTCCCATCTTGCTTACTTTCTTTCCATATTTTTCAAAATTCAGAAATTCTGTTTCCATCCATATATCTAGACTTACTGCTTTTGGATACCATCAGAAATAAAATTTAATTTTCTGCATATTTTATGTGCTTTGAATGAATTACTAAATTAGATAAAATAAAATGGTAACAATTACCTATTGCAAAAGTACTTTTACAGTTCAAATTTATAGATAAAACATGCTTGAATTCAACTGCAAGTCCGTAGAAAAATCAACTTATAAAAAATGATTATATAATTCCGGAAATGAAATTAGTATAATATCCAAAAAAAAAAAAAAAAGTGAAAATACGGATAGAAAATAAAATGAAAAGAAAAGATCCACACTTATGAACTTTATATTACAAGACTAACACTTAAAGTATTGAAGTAATAGATGAATGGATGAACTTTTAAATTGAATGCACAATTTTCAGGTACTAGTGATTAATTTTGTTGTATGAGTCGAGTTGTTTTAGCAAGGGTAATTGTCGGTGGAGAGGTGGTTGTATGGGCTCGACCATGCAGCTTTTGCTTATGATCCTTATTGTCAAGAAGATAATCGTCTTTAACTCTTATCAAATGATGGGTTAATTGTCGGTGGTTAGCTGGTTATGTGGCCTCTAACTACTCTCTCTTGAGCATTTTACCTTGCTAGAATGTTAATTTATCCACTACATTTGTCCCCATTTTAAGAATTATAATTTATTTATATTTATAGTATCTATAAAAGCGGAAAACATTGAAATTAATAAAAATACTTTTAGTAAATTTAGGGACGGACAAAAATATTTTTAGAGATTTTAATTTTATTGATTGAAAAATATTATTTGTATGATTGAAATTTTGAAAAATATATTTCAAAAGTATTTTCCTTGGATTCAAACAAAATTACGATTGAAAATACAAATGAAAAGATTTCCCATCAACATATAAATGTCCTAAACTGCCTTTTTGTTAGTTAAAGTCGTTGAATAGGGAGCTAAATAAGCTTCCAAAAGGAATGCAACTTTGAATTTTCCTAATCTCCATCATTATTGCGTCCTTTAAATTTCAAAAATTGTCAAATATGTCGACAAGCAGAGATATATTTCTATAAGAGCTTTTTGACCTCCACAAACCACGTCATAATCATAATCATAATCATAATCATAAAAAAAATGTATAAATCAAATAAACAAAATATACACATTACAGTAGCTAGGGAGGCTAACAATCTCTTCTTAATACACACATTTGCTGTAATAATTTAATTATTTGCATGGTTGTAGCTTTTAGATCAGCTTTTTTTTTTTTTTTTTTTTCATTTTGCCCCATAAAGAGAGGAAAAAAATGAAAAAGATAGTGAAAAGCGAGACATTTATATAAATAGTTTATATTGCACAAGATAAAAGCACATGGTCTCCACATATCCAAAGCAGAAGATGATTTAAAGTAGCCACTAAAAAAATGTGGTGGTCGTCTTCAATTTTTTAAGCACAATGTGCCCTTTTGTGTGCAGTGAGAATGATCACATCTGCTTTGTTTCTCCAATTGCCTTCACCATGCTTCTGCGCTATGGACCATTCTTGCAATTCATCACTAGCTTTTGAAAATTAGTTAATAGATTTCAATTGGGTTCGAACTGGCAAAATTTATTATTACACAGACAACTCTAATTATACCTTTGATTTATAATTAATTCACTATGTGTTTGGCTTTGATTTTGCATATTCATAACTAAATATTTGAAAGAAAAAGCTACATTCATTATCCTGTTAATTACCTAATTATGTATGCATGCATGCATGCATGTTTAGAAACTTAAATAAAGACATCATCATCTTTGTTGTCTTCTTGTTCTACTGGTAGTAAAACCCAATTAACATATTAAATCTTAACCTAATTTCATCACAGTACTATAAAGAATGACATAAAATAACATCACCGATGCTTTAAATTTTTTTTGATTTGTAATAATTCCACTTTAACTTTGAATAATCTTTAATTTTAATTATCATACACTGTTCTTTCTCCTTTCAAAAAGCATGGCGGTGGCAGCCTTACTACAAGAACCATAAGCACACCAATTTTTTTTATTTTTTCAATATAGTATAATCATTAACCAATGTCATCAAATCTAACACAGGTTATAAAAAATTTTTGAAAACTCTTTTTATGTTATGTGTATATATACATATACATATATATATATATATGTATATTCTTTCAAGATTGTGGGGTTGGAATCTATTCTCTCTAAAATAACTTTACAAAGGAGCATGCTTCCACTCACATACCTTAATAATCTCATTGCCAGTTGCCAGTTGTTTTTGATGAGAGTGACTCTCAGTGGACCAATATTCTTCAGAAATATTTCTTTAAATGTTGCAGATGAAGTCGGTGAAAGAGAGAGAGAGAGAGAGAGAGAGAGAGAGAGAGAGAGAGAGAGAGAGACTGACTGTGAGAAGAGAAGGTGTTTGTGAAAAGAAGAGAGAAAAAAAAAAAAATATAAATAAAGAATAATAATACAAAGAAGTATTTGAAAGTGGGAAGCATCATACCCCATAACCCTAAAAAGAGAACCAAAGCTTAAGGGCCCATCCTTTAATGTACCTACATTCTGCTGTGTCAAGTTTATAAGCACACTTTAATGGTATAAAGTAACTAACCTCAACACCACTTACTTTACTCTTTCTGCTACATAATAACTAAAATATTTCTAATAAGGTTTTTTTTTTCATTTCTTTACATTATTTAATTAATTTCACCATTATCCCTCTAATTTCTTTTTATTAACTTATAGCCTCTAGGATTAATGCTCATCATCATGTACCTCTAATGAAGACAAAAACTGCGAATTACTAGCATTACAGGCAATATACACACACAGGGTCCAAATGGTCAGTTCGGTTCAAACGGAATTCAATCAAAGCTATAAAGTGCACATTGAACTTTTTGACAACAGATCCAACTGAAATTGTCATTTGAACTAAATCGACTTGAATCGAACCAGTCACGACGATCGATTTTACTCGGTTTTTACCATTTCAGTTTAGTTTTAAGCTCATTTTTGAACACTTGACCGAATTGAACCGAAATGGATCAATCTGCTCTCACATGTTGGAGGTCATTGATTTGGAGAATTTTGAATTAAACCCAGAAATGTTGTTCCCCTGTCAATGAAATCCCTAGTCTCTCTTTAAATTCCTAAAACATGCAAGTCATTTTCAGTAGCAGTACATGATTGGAGCCTTGGCTAGCTGTGGTATATATACGCTGGAAGCAATTGACCATGACATCACATACCGCAGAGGGTGTCTTTAATGGTGTAGAACAGACTGGGCTGGTGATTAAAGAAGATAGGTCCCAATGCATTAACTTTGCTTGATTATTTATATATTGGTGATAATTAATTTAATTTGGGTTTTGGGGGAAAGAAAATATATTTTTTTGGTACTGAAATAGGTAGAGGGACTAAAGTCTAATATATATGTGGTATCCTTATTATTTTAAGTACCTTTAAATAGTTTTTCCATTTTAATTGACATAATTGTGCCAAAGTTAATAAAGAAATAAGTGAGAACATAAGAAAAGTTTAAAACAAAGAGTCACATGGTTTGCTGATTTAGTGAAATTAGTTGGTGGACTACCAGAAAATCATTATTAAAGAACTATTGATTGTTATTAATAATGATTAATATTCATGTTAAGTCAAAAGAAATTGTATCCATAAGAAATGCATATTACAAAATTTATCATCATGAGTTCTTTAACACCATCATTATATTTGGACCTACCAAATTGCTATATGGGATGTACATATTTTCCCACTTCATTCATAGTGGTAACAGCGCAGCATCATATGGTGGCCTCCTCTTTATTTACTGTACTACAAAGAATAATAATTACAATTTTTTGAAAAAAGAATTGCAGAATAATGGGAGAAACAGTTAAAGGCAAACAGAGCAAGAAATCAAGAATTGGAAACTTTTGATTAACTTAGCCTAAAAGGAAAAACAAGAAATATATAAAAATAATAACTGGATACAAATATGATGATTTGGGATTCCCTTCTTTCTTGACATTCAAAACCAGAGAATAAATGATTGAACCACTCTTTCAAAAGGAAAAAAAGAAGAAAAGAAGAAGAAGAAAGAAAGAAACCTACTGGTACAAATTTAAGTGTTAAAGTTTGACATGCTCTCTCTCTCTCATCTATTTAGACATAAAAATATTCTGGTGAAAAAAAGAAAAGAAAAGAAGAGAATTCCTTTTTTGACCACAACTTGTAATGGTTAAAACTTCGAAAAGTACAACTCTACCCACCAAGGTCTATTTTAATATGCTCATGCTTCAAGTTTCATGTGTGTCAGACCACAAAACCAAGACAATAGAATCTCTCTTCGAAGAGAGGAGAGAGACAGAGAGAAAGAGAGTTTATTTATAATTTGGAAATGGTAAGCTAGTGAACAAATCAGCTCTGGTTTTTTCTTGTATGGGGCTTCTGTTTTGTATGGATATGAAGAGAGATTCATTTCCATGGACAAAACTTTGGAATGAACCATTTTGTATTCTTTACACAACAAGACAACACCAATGTATACAAACACAACGAGTTGTTTCAGTAAAACGAACATCACAGAAAAAACAGCTATATTCCACACAAATGGCTGCTGCTTCTATTTTTCGTAACAAACACTCAGTGATACTACCTCTTTTTGTTGTTTTCCTTCTATTTTTTACTTCTTCCATTACTCCTGTCTTGTGTCTAAAACTTAACTCAGATTCCGGTAACCGGTTACTGGCCAACCAAACTTTCAGGCCAGGAAACGAGATACTGAAACTAAAAAGAGTCAATGCTTATCTTAAGAAGATCAACAAGCCTGCAGTTAAGACAATTCAGGTACTTCTCTATTTGTTTACAATTTATTGTTTTTTATTACTGTTATTATTATTATTTTTGTGTGTTGTTAATTTTTATAGGCTTTAGTGATCTGGGTTCCCGTTGGTTGCAGAGCCCCGATGGAGATGTAATAGATTGTGTTTTATCTCATCTTCAACCAGCATTTGACCATCCAGAGCTTAAAGGACAAAAACCATTGGTAACTTTTTTCTGTTTGTTTCCATTCAAAATATATATGCAAGAATCCTTTTTTCTTTTTACTTCTAATTGGTGTTAGAAACATTTCTGATTTGGGCAGTCTTTCTTTGGTTGGTCATTTGGACTATATTACAGGATCCTCCAGAGAAGCCAAAAGGCAATGAGACTACAGTGAAAATGACAGAGAGCTATCAGCTATGGACAGATTCAGGTGAATCATGTCCAGAAGGAACTGTTCCAATAAGAAGAACCACACAAAAGGATGTTCTAAGAGCAAGTAAAATTAGAAGATTTGGCAGAAAATTAAGAAGACATGTAAGAAGAGACTCAACAGGCACCGGCCATGAGGTTAGCATTAGAAACTAATTTTTGCAAATTACTCCACAATGGAACCGATCATTTCAGAATTGAGAACTTGCTTTTTACATCACTATTCAAGCATAATCTTTCACGCGCTTTTCTTTTTTCTTTTTTTCCTTTTTTTTTCTCTTTGGTGGGTTTATTGAACTATAGTTTCATTCATTCGGTTATTCCAAGAACCCTAGTCTAAAATGACTAGTTTTCATCAGAAAGGCCAATTTCCATATTGCATTTTCATAGAAAATTTAACAATTCAGCGTCAGTTGGTAAACAAGAAACATAAGAAAAAGGAAAAGAAAGAGCAGGCCATGGGCAGACATAATTGTAAAAAATCAGTTTTAATGACAGTACTCTGCCATATGTCATAAGCATTTATTTACTGCAGGAAGAGGGAAAAATACAGAGAGCGATAGGGGAAGAGAGAGAGAGGGAGAGAGAAACACTTGCGCATATGCTAATAGCAATACCTAATTTTTGATATAACTTATTGTATCACAGCATGCAGTTGTGTTTGTTAACGGAGAACAATATTATGGAGCAAAGGCCAATATAAATGTGTGGGCTCCTCGTGTTACCGATCAATACGAGTTCAGCTTGTCACAAATTTGGGTCATTTCTGGTTCTTTTGGCAACGATCTAAATACCATTGAAGCTGGTTGGCAGGCAAGACTTCTTTTTTCTAGTACTAGTACTGTTGCTAAATTAAATTATGTTCAAATTTGAAGTAAAATATGTATAATACACGTGTTGATTTATTCATTTGTCTTAACAGGTTAGCCCTGAGTTGTATGGAGATAATTATCCTAGATTCTTCACTTACTGGACAGTGAGTCTTGTTTCCTGGCTCTGATTCTTGAATATCTACCGAAAGATTTTAAATACTTGACAAGTGGAACTAATTCTTATTGATTTGCAGACTGATGCTTACCAAGCTACTGGATGCTACAACTTACTGTGTTCTGGGTTTGTCCAAACCAATAACAAGATTGCCATTGGAGCTGCAATATCTCCAAGGTCTATTTACAGTGGTAGACAATTTGATATCGGTCTAATGGTTTGGAAGGTAAACCACTTTATTATTGTTATTATTTTACCATTAACTGGAAAATTGGAGAAGAATGCAGTGCATTATTTCAATCAATTCTGCATTAAGAAGCTTTTACTTGTTAAAACTCAAGACTTTTAGAGTAGCTTTTACAGTTACCTGGGCAAACTTCATAATTTCCTTCATTTAGATAGAAAAAAAAAAAGAAGAGCTTGGACAAAGAAAAAAACATCACCATCCAATCTGTTACTATCATTCATGGGTTGATTATGTCATAGTACAGTGCATATTGATTAATCAATTTGACAAAAACGCATATATTAACTTTTTCTTGGTTCTTTTCCCTAATCATCATTTTAAAATGTAAGATTCTCTTCGTTTTCCTTGTCAAAGGGTGCCTTGATGTCGTCAACTTCTGTGAGATGTATTCTTTATTAGTTTGACTTAACTGGCTCTGCTCTGGGGTATTAAAAGGGTAACCAAACAATTTAAATCTTTCTTCTACTTTATTTGCATTTTCTCTTATTTTCCTTATCATTCTTAATAATATCATACAGTCAAGCAAGCACTATATGAGACACAAAATCTGAAGCTATCAGATCAATAATTTTCCCCCAAATAGTACTAACATGCTAATACATATTCACGTAGGACCCAAAACATGGAAACTGGTGGTTGGAATTTGGGTCAGGACTACTGGTAGGATATTGGCCGGCATTTTTGTTCAGTCATTTAAGAAGCCATGCGAGTATGGTTCAGTTTGGAGGAGAAATTGTGAATTCCAGATCTTCAGGGTACCACACAGCTACCCAAATGGGCAGTGGTCATTTTGCAGAAGAAGGATTTGGAAAAGCATCCTATTTTAGAAATTTACAAGTTGTGGATTGGGATAATAATTTGCTGCCTTTAACAAATCTTCACCTCTTGGCTGATCATCCAAATTGTTATGATATAAGGCAAGGAAAAAACAATGTTTGGGGTACTTATTTTTATTATGGTGGCCCCGGAAGAAATGTAAGGTGTCCATGAAGATATATTTTGCATAGAATAGAGAGTAAGATATGGATTTTGTGCATTTTTGTTTTATTTACCATTATTATTATTATTTTTTTTGAGCTATTAGTTTTTCAACCTATGCCTTAGTATGGCTTGGGCTATTTGTAGATTTTTTTTTTTTTTTGAATATAATCTTCCCACTTCTGGATTATGTAAATTTGGGGAAATACAGGTTTGTTAAAAACAGTGAATTGTGTGTCTTTTGTCTTTCTTCTTTCTTATCTTTAGTGACCTTTCAAACTATTTAGAGGAAAGAGAAACCCTCTTTGTAAAGAGGAGCTGACCCACTAACTCTGCTTTAGTATATGCAATTTAGAAAACCCACATACAACAACAATTTTTTTATTGGAAGCACTCACCCTTACTATATGGCATTTGCATGTGGGAAGCATCAAGAAATGTAAAATTTTATTATTTTTATCTTGTATTTTGCATACTTAAATGAACCTTCTCTTCAGTAGTATACTATGCCAAAGCTGCAACCCTGTTCCTGAAAAATAAAATAAATGTATCTCAGTGGCCACCATAACAATTTTTTAAGAAATAATATTTAAAATAGCCAAACAGAAGGACTAATTAATATCATATAATTATATAATTTTATGAAAATTCATAATCAATAACTGCAACAACCTTTCTTCTCCAACCAAGCTTTGTCCTTTTTCCAAAATGGATTTCATCTCAACTCTTGCTTAAAAACTAAACTAAGAAATGCATTAGATATAAAATTCATAATTGATGTACTTTATTTTTTCTAAAGACCCTAGGTCCATCTGCTAAAACAGTGTCCTGTCTTTCAAAAAGTCAATATATTGATGTAACCAACCACACCACCATATCTCTCTTGGGCCAGATCCTTCCCTGTTCATGTATAGATAAAAAAAATGGCAGATTTAGATCAAAAGTAAATTTATACATACTGTAATAACATTTTAATTTAATTTACTGATAACTGCAGAAGAATTTTGCAGCAGAGTTAAATTGATTTGTTTGATGGAAAGAATGTTAGATTGTTAGGATTTCTGTGTCAGTGCTGATGAGTTGAACTGGAAAGGCATGGAAAAGATACTTTAAGCATGAAAAGCAAAGAAACAAGCACCTTTAAGGAACGAGTTCAAGTAAAGGAAAAATGCATATTATTAGTCTTCCATTACAAGAAAAAATGTGCCATATATTTAAAATACAAAATAATGAGAAATATTTTGTTCTTTTACTTTATCTTTTCCACATTGACTGTTATTATTATAATTCTAAACACAAATGAAAGCATAATGTTCCTCTTTTTTAATAATAATAATAATAATGAAAACCTGAAACCAGCTTCAGTTTCTTGTTTACATCTCAGTTATACACTGTTTCCTTAAGATAATATAGTTCAGAAGCACATGCAACCCAATTAATTGCTCTGTATGCAAAATATTATGCCATTTGAATCTCACCTCCACACGAGTATCTTTCTAGTAAGCACATGCAAACATTCAACCTAAAAAGGGGTGTGACTAGCCATCAGAGTAATACAGGCAGCAAAATCATTTACTTAGAAAATGCGATCGAATTTTGCTACAATACAGTAACTTCCAAGGGTAAAAATAGAAGAATTAGAGTCCAAAACGTCAACTACTGATTTGTACCATTCTTTCAGTTCTGTTGCTATTATACCAGCACATAAGTTCTGCCCACATCAATCCACAGTTAAAGAAATTACCCAGGTTCATCTAAAGTTCTTGCCTCCTAAGTCCTAAAAGAACTACCAATCCATATATAGTGAATTGGATAATTACTGAGTCATGGTTAGCTTCCTAAATCCTATTCTTATTCAAATAAATATAAAGAAAGATAGATTTTCCTCGAGTGTTGTGGTTGAGAACCACCTTGAAGAAACAAATATATGAATACACAAACAAAATGAATATAGAAATACCTGTACTCTAAAAATGCTTTGTCACATAAAATTGGAACATTAAAGTCACAATTTTTATCACGCAAGCCCAATCATATTGCCCTTTGAAATGGGCTTGGAGTTACCCATTTGATGAAGTTGATACTTGGGTCTAACTAGAAGCAATTATATTAGTTTGTCAAAGTATTGAATTCTTTTGTGATGGGAGGATCATCATCCATACCAATGAAAAATCGGAATAGAGAAACAAGAAGATATAATTTCATGGATATGCTACACGGACAACATAAAAATAGAAAATTTACAAGACTGTAACTCTGTGAGAAAGAGAAGTAAAATGAACAATATGGTTTGGGAAAATCATGAGATATGCCGTTTATGAAAGAATTACCAGATGTCACGGTTGTAGTGTCGGTGTGGCGGTGGAGGTTATGGCAGCAGGCCGTTGTGCCGGCTCGGGTCGTTTGAGTTAATGACTGGCTATTTAATTGAATGACTTGTCCTTCAACCACTGTTTCCTTAATCTCTGTAGAGCCGAAGATGAGTTTGATAGACGAATGGGAAGGGAAATTATTTTCCTCTGGTTAACATTGAACCCAGGCGCTAATGTAGTTCAGTAAAACGGCAATGCACGTGCTCAAAACAATTAATTAACCCAAATCAACGGTTTCTATCAAAAGAAAACGACAACTTTGCGCAATGAGTCCGTTACGTCGTTCACGCCAGTACACGTTTGATAAACGCTAAAAACGACTAGTGCTAACTCCTGTCCTAAGAGACATAACCTTCTTTGCATAATTACACTGGATTCCCCTTTTCCAAGTTAATCACTCTATTAGCAGACACCATTTCTTCGAAATCTTCGCATTTGCAAACAGGACAGAGATTTCGTCGTTTGACATATATGGAGTCGCCATGAAAGAAGCATTGTCATCTTCCGATGAACAACTCAATCATCATAAAAATGGAGAGAGATTCACAATTCTAGCGTGAGAAAATTATCACCAGTGCCCTTTGAAACCCTTGATTTTGCAATCTTCCGTCATAGAACTATCACCTGTTTAGTTGGCAAAACCAATCTCTTCCGTTTTGGCGGAGACGACCAAACTCGAAAGCACCAGATTTTTGTGCTCGGCCAATTACGACGCCGTTTACGAATGACGACAAACGCTAAGCATTTTGGGCTTGGGCCTATTAAATTGGGCATAGTGTATGATTTAGGTTTAGGATATGTATATAATCATCAGTATCCCAATTGAATAAATTAGAAAGAGTTGAATGTCCTAATTTGGAATACATAAAAATTAACAGTGGAATATGAAAATTACAGCATTAAATCTTTGACGATTCGCTAGCAATCTAATGTAGGCTGCAAAATATTTTCCTCACAGCAAGTGTTTCCAAGTTTTGTTATAACATAGTCTATGAAGTTAACAAAATCTTCAAAACTACAGATTGAAGAACTATACTCTAAAAGATCAATTACCAAAGCTTTCTTGGTATTGCTATTCCATTCCTGTTGTTCATGTATCACACCATATGTTCTGCCCATGTCAGAACACAGCTTAAGAAACTCAGGATCATCCAAAGTTTCTTTCAAATCCAAGAAGAAGCCTCCATTTGCAGCCACCCCTTCACTGGATTTCATTTTAAGTGCAATTTTCTGTATTGAAGTTAAATTGATAGCTAATTGCTGATTCACTTTGTATGATCTGCTGAATAAGATTTTATTGTCTCTGCATCGACAGTAGAGTTGAACAGCATTGGCCAAGAAGAAACGTGCCAGGAAGATAAAGAAATCTATAAAATTCATGCCTGCTAAAAAACAACTAATCAGTACACAGCATCGGTTTTGTATAATCTCATAAGCATCATCATTTTAAGGGCACATGTAATGGGAACGCTACGAATTGTCAACACAACCTGAAACCAACAAATGTTCAATTGACTAAAAGAATAGACAGCGAACCAATTCAAATCTTCATTATAATCCCATGGCTGGAAGGTTAACTTAACTAAGCAACTTTAGTCAGTACATTATGCTAGCTTAAGAAAGAGCTAAATACATGCAGCTTCATGCTCAAATTTAGTGGATAAACACTTTCAACAGCCACCAAATTTCGGCTGATGTATTTTGAGTTAAAGATGCCTAAAGAAATTCATTCATTGCATATAGAAAATTTTATGACTTGCACCAAGTAAAATACTACATGATGGAGCCTTGTGCAGACAAACCAATGATTTTTAGACTCTAGCAGTTAAGAAAATGCAAGGGAGCTTTTATTGGTGCCAATTTTGTAAATAGAAGACTGTCTGGTTAGGAGATGACCGTAACAAAAATTTTGGCTTCAGCCTATTTAACTGCATCAGCACATATCTGGGGGGAAAAAAAAAAGAAAGAAAGAAAGAAAGAAAGAAAGAAAGATTAACAATGAAATATGCTATAATAAATTATTATTCCACTATCTAATAATTCACCTGTGTTAGCTGCAAGATTGCGTTGGCAGACACCTTCAAAATCATCACAGATATCCCTGATGTCTTCTATGTACTCTTTTGCCTCCTTGTAGTCTTTCCATAGCAAATCCCACTGAAGGAACAAGAAAATTAATTAAGAGTTCTTGCCTTCCCTAATTTTATTCAGATATATGACTTTCCATTATGAATTACTAAACTTTACTTACCACCCAACAAAGATTATATGCATTGAACCAATTGTGGTTTATCGATACTGTATCTTCCTGAAAATATAACAGTTCAAGGTTTGAAGCAAAATAAGTAAATAACTAGATTCCTATGTGAAAATGCTTTGTCCCATAGAATTGGCACCCTAAAGTCAAGTTTTCAAAAATAATGATAAATGAGCTTCAAATGGCCCATTTCCTAGATCTAACTTGCATTTATAGTAAAAGTAACGAGATTCCCTTTTAAATGTTGAATACTTTCATAATGAGGGGTGATCAAGCACAAATAGTACCATATTTGCATGTGTAAGATAAAAAATGAAACAGAGTGCAAGATACCAGATTATGAACTTGATGATACCATCCACTAGGCACAAAGATAATTTCGTTGCAGTCCTGAATGCATTCCAACCAGATAGCCTACACTCGCAACATGAGCAATACAAACGCACAAACACATTTAAAATAGTGCGGGAAATAGAAACTATAATATGATGATATAGATTAGGTTACCTTCTTAAAACCTGGAAATATCGTTTCGCTAACATCATCAAATATGTTATAAACAGTGTTCTTCAAGTTCCTGGATCAAGATGGAGATGAAATTTCAAAAACAATAAAACCATTCTTATTGTTGTTGACACAGAAAAATTGATGTAAATTTTGGCAATAGGATTAGGATATAAGGTTGCTTGTTTAATGGCTGGTGACTAGGTACACATAAAGAACACAAATTTATCCAAAGCAAATTTTGACAGAGAACAGAAAGTCAATTGTTGCCAGTTTGATTGCATAGGAAATTCTTGGTATAATTGATTTTTGGATAAACAAGAGAATTCCAATGAGTTGATGTTTCCTTGTGTTTCAATTTCATATAGCACTGTAAAGGATTTTCACTGTTTTAAGGGGCAAAATATTTGGAAGATAAGGGACTTAGAGTTAGTTCCACTTGCAGCATGATATGAGCCTGTTTATACAATATCTATTGAATTAGTAATATATATATATATATATATATATATATATATAGAAAAGTAGTTATAGACATACCTGTCAAATATAAGATGACACTGGGGAGGAGACAGAAAAAGCCACTTCTTCTTCCCACAAACATTTGCTGACCAACTGTATGACCTGAAAACATCAGCATGAAGAGGAGTCCAAGATCCTGCCCATAATATTAAAAGTTTTATAAGTTTCCTTCAGGATGAAGTTTAACTACACAAAAACAAACTAATAGGCAATACAAACTTGACCCACATCTTATATCTTACAAGAAACATAATAAGTTCTCAACAACTATGCTCACCTTTTGCTCCCATATAAACAAAACGATAGTCCGAGCAGCATATTTCATTATTGTCCTGGTAAGTGACAGGATCTTTATGGATGCAATGATGGTCGAGATATAGGTTGAGCCAGTCATCAGAAAAATATATTGGGGTTCTGTATGCTACATATTCAGGGTATTCCTGAGAATTAAGATAAAAGAAGATAAGAAAACAGGTGAGACAGTCGAACGACCAAGGCTCTAACTTATGCACGATAGACACAATGGTGCGACAGGTAGTGGAAATAACCTCTTGGTTGTTAAGACTCTTTTATTAACAAAACTGCAAAATTAGAATCTGCACCTGAAGGAAAAGTAATTACATTAAGTTTTCGGCAAAACCAATCCCATCAAATCTTATACCAAGAGTGAATTAATTACCACAGAAGGATACTTCAAATCGACATATTCACAGTTCACGATGACGATGGAATAAATGGTGGCATGCTTGCAGCTGAGTAAAAATGAATTATGCAAAAGCAAGTACGTCCACATTGGCTTTTGAGTTACATTTCAAAATGATTTCTAAGTTGCTCAAGTGCTTCCTTTATTAAAAAAAAAAAAAAAAAAGACTGATATAATCAAAATCTATAGCTTATACTTCCTCAGTTCCTCCTTTTCTCTTTTACATAATTGGCTGACTACAAATTTGATCAATGCACAATTTCAATGAGAATCAAAGACGTGGAGGCCCAATGATGAACTAGAAAGAATGTTTTATTCTAAATTAGACAGTGACCACTGTGATGGATGCCAAAATTGCCTGCTTCTTAGCACCATGTAAAGTTTCCATGCATACAAGGTGATTGCAGAGTTCTTCTCAGGTGTCAACCTGGCATCAAAGTATCTTTATTTTCTAAAACCTTCCTTAGACTCCTATTAACTAATGTAACATCCACAAAAAGACATTATTAAGAGCAACTCTTATTTGCAACCACCCCTAAAAGGTTGCAGCTCGCTCTTTCCCATCAAAAACCATGTTCAAGATGATTACATAATTTTAAAAAAAAATAAAGAAATTCAACATTTGATTACATGTTGTACCATTTAATCGAACGGAGACTTGATCATTCCAAGAATCACTTTGTTTCAGTTAAGTGATGTGGAAGACATGGAAATTAAACTGTGGACCGAAAGAAAAACTGAAACTGCAAATGCAAAATAACCTAAAAACTGTACCTTTACAAAGTGCCAATCCTTCAAATATAGCAAGGATTTTTCATTGTCCACATCATGAGAAGCATTACCCTCAACCCAATTGTCAATGAATTCTGAAACTGTCATTTCTACTCTCTTCTGATCCGTAAATTCTCTAGTCCCACAATCTGCGACCTTGAAAAGAAAAAAAAAAAAAAAAAAGCTATAGTTTCAAAAGGAAAAGAAAAGAAATTCATAGAACCATTGTCCTAAAATTATAAAAAAGGTGAAAATGATCAAGTGGATACCTGAACTTTGGATTTACCAAAAAGGGTAGAAAAGAATTGAAGATTCGGGAAGCCATCAGCAGTGACCCAATCTTCGCAAGCTCTCCAGTCGTCCATGAGACCCGTTAACACCACTGGTTGGTTCTTTGCTAAATATCTCTCGATGAACTCATTATAGCTCAGTTCTTTACCATTCACTTTCTCTATTTGCCCTCCAATCTCTATACCCATCTCTCTCTCCCTCTCGTCGCTTTGGAAGACCATGCAGGGAGATTGGGGAACCAAAGCACCAGATTTTCTTAATTCGTCTTCTTGAGCAACTCAGTTTGCAGCAATTGCACGACTGGTCGTTTCAAACTCACGCCCTCGAAAGTCTAACTTATACTATCAGTTAAAGAACTGGCGTTGAACGACGATGGAATTTACTTATTTATTGCGAAATAAACAAAAAAAGATACAAACGGCCAGCCGTAGAGTTACTTGTATATGATTTAACGAAGTGGATGATTGTTCTCCTTACAGATGCTCTGACGTGGCGAGCCTTGAGTGGAAACAACACTTGCTGGGAAAAATTCATTGGATAGAGACCCGTCTGCGTAACTAGCGGTAGGCGGTTTCCGGTATATACCAATCCGAAACTAATCCCGAGTCCTACTGAAAAGTTGAAAAACCATGATCAGCGACGATTCCTCTTTTCTATTTCCTATAAATATCGAAGAAAGAAAGTTCGTATTAAGTTTATCAGAGGTTCATTCTCTTCATTGGTTAGTAACTAACACGATTGAAACTCGTAAACCCTAACACAGCTGTATTAGAAAGGACACAATTTCTTGTTATCGATGGCGGATCCAAGCTCTAGCCAGCCCTCTTCTTCCTCTGACCCGTACGTGGCATCTTAATTTTCATTTTGTTCGATTGTTGTTTTTTGAGTGTATTTCTGCCTGTGTTAGTTTTATGTTCTTTGGTATTTGTTCACAAAGCTTTGAACTTTCTTTAAACCGAAGGCATGACCTTGTTGGTGAAAATTAGAATGTTGTTTTGATGGTTTTCTGTTTGGAAGAATAGTTTTATATTATTTTTATGTGCTTCTTCTGATCAAATGTAACTGTTTTGTAGCTAGTCATTGTTGTCTTCTGTTAATTCAATATGTTTTTGTGTTGTTTGGCTATATAAATTACAGAAAAAGTGGTAAAAGAGATTATTCCACTGCAATTTTGGAGAGAAAGAAGTCTCCCAACCGTCTTGTTGTTGATGAGGCCATTAATGATGATAATTCTGTGGTTTCTATGCATCCTGATACCATGGAAAAGCTTCAACTTTTTAGGGGAGATACTGTACTAATTAAGGTAACTATATTTCTGGTTAACACTGTATTACCTTTTGTACTCTTTAAGAATTTTGATTCTCAGTTCATTCCTTTTCTTTCCCTCTAATGCACAGGGGAAAAAGAGAAGAGACACAGTTTGCATTGTTCTCGCTGACGAACAATGCGAAGAACCCAAAATCAGAATGAACAAAGTCGTCAGATCTAATCTTAGAGTACGCCTTGGAGATGTGGTTTCTGTCCATCAATGTCCTGATGTGAAGTATGGGAAGAGGGTCCACATTCTTCCAATTGACGACACTATTGAGGGTGTTACAGGCAATCTCTTCGATGCATATTTAAAGCGTGAGTTTCTTGTTTTTGAATTTGCATTGTGACCCATTTTCTCGTTTTGCAGTTAAATTATGTTTTCTTATGATAATCTAAGGATGATTTTTTTGGGCTCACCAGCATATTTCTTGGAATCTTACCGGCCTGTGAGGAAGGGTGACCTATTCTTGGTCAGGGGTGGTATGCGAAGTGTTGAATTTAAAGTGATTGAGACAGACCCTGGTGAATATTGTGTTGTTGCACCAGACACTGAAATATTCTGTGAAGGAGAGCCTATCAAGCGTGAGGATGAGGAGAGATTGAATGAGGTGGGCTATGATGATGTTGGTGGTGTTAGGAAGCAAATGGCTCAGATTCGTGAGCTAGTAGAACTTCCTCTTAGGCACCCACAACTTTTCAAATCAATTGGTGTGAAGCCTCCCAAAGGTATTTTGCTCTATGGGCCACCTGGTTCTGGAAAAACTCTGATCGCAAGAGCTGTAGCAAATGAAACAGGTGCATTCTTCTTTTTAATTAATGGTCCTGAGATTATGTCAAAGTTGGCTGGTGAGAGTGAGAGCAACTTGAGGAAGGCATTTGAGGAAGCTGAAAAGAATGCTCCATCCATTATCTTTATTGATGAGATTGATTCTATTGCTCCAAAGAGGGAAAAGACCCATGGTGAGGTGGAGAGGCGTATAGTATCGCAACTTTTGACGTTAATGGATGGCCTTAAGAGCAGGGCACATGTTATTGTTATGGGAGCTACCAATAGGCCTAACAGTATTGACCCAGCTCTGAGGAGATATGGGAGATTTGATAGAGAGATTGACATCGGTGTGCCAGATGAAATTGGACGTTTGGAAGTTCTCAGAATACATACTAAAAACATGAAACTTGCTGAAGATGTGAGTGACTGGACAACTACATTCTTCTCATGTATTAGATGTTGCTCTAAAAATTAATGTATGAACTGACGTTCAACTGATATTTTGTTTCAGGTTGATCTTGAAAGAGTTGCAAAAGATACACATGGTTATGTTGGTGCTGATCTTGCTGCCCTTTGCACAGAGGCTGCTCTTCAGTGTATTAGAGAGAAAATGGATGTCATTGACTTGGAGGATGAGACAATCGATGCTGAGGTGTTAAACTCAATGGCCGTGACCAATGAACACTTCCAGACTGCATTGGGATCTTCAAATCCATCAGCCTTACGTGAAACAGTGAGTACACATGGACATATAAATTGTTGCAATTATGCTAATTGTAAATGGTTCTTGAAGATACTTGTGTGTTTCCTGAGAATAACACGTTTCTGTGTGAGCACTTGTGTGTTCCTGTTTGATAGTGTTCTTTATTTCCACTGGGAATAATAAAACATATTTTCTACGTTTTATAGGTTGTGGAGGTTCCTAATGTCTCATGGGAAGACATTGGTGGATTGGAAAATGTTAAAAGAGAGCTTCAAGAGGTTTGTGATCTATTGATATTTAATGATTTTCACCTTTGAAATATGTTCAATATGACTTTGGCATTTCCCCTTCTTTCTTCCATTCTTTATAGGATTGAATCATATACTAATAAGTTTGTTGCTACTGGCAGACTGTCCAATATCCTGTTGAACATCCAGAGAAGTTCGAGAAATTTGGCATGTCACCTTCTAAAGGTGTTCTCTTTTATGGACCTCCTGGTTGTGGTAAAACCTTACTCGCAAAAGCAATTGCAAATGAATGCCAGGCCAACTTCATAAGTGTTAAAGGTCCTGAGCTTCTGACTATGTGGTTTGGAGAAAGTGAAGCAAACGTGCGGGAAATATTTGACAAAGCACGGCAATCTGCTCCTTGTGTACTTTTCTTTGATGAACTTGATTCAATTGCAACTCAGGTATTCACACTTGCATTTATCAGAGGGTGTCCTTCCTGTGTTCAGCACTTTCAATTAGTTAACTACAGTTTATTCTAGTTTTCAATTGCTTATACAATTTTGCATTTGCTTCTCTCTGCTTCCAGCGCGGTAGCTCTGTTGGAGATGCTGGGGGTGCTGCAGATAGAGTCTTGAATCAACTTCTGACAGAAATGGATGGAATGACAGCTAAAAAGACAGTGTTTATCATTGGTGCAACAAACAGGCCAGATATTATTGACCCAGCATTGCTTAGGCCTGGTCGCTTGGACCAGTTGATTTATATCCCTCTACCTGATGAAGCTTCCCGTCTTCAGATATTTAAAGCATGTTTGCGCAAGTCACCTGTCTCCAGGGATGTTGACCTGACTGCTCTTGCACGACATACTCATGGTTTTAGTGGCGCAGATATCACTGAAATTTGCCAGCGTGCTTGCAAATATGCAATTAGAGAAAATATTGAGAAGGTAATGGGTTTTCATTGGAAGTGCTTTGTTTTTAGTTTGTGTTAGGATAATGACCTACTGATGTCACCTATGTTGTATTATTGTGCTTTCATTAACAATTTTAAAAAATGACAGGATATTGAGAGAGAGAAAAGGAAGCAAGAGAACCCTGAGGCCATGGAAGAAGATGATGTTGATGAAGTCCCTGAGATAAAGGCAGCTCATTTTGAGGAATCAATGAAGTATGCCCGCCGAAGTGTTAGTGATGCTGACATCAGGAAGTATCAGCTCTTTGCTCAGACCCTGCAACAATCTCGTGGTATTGGAAGTGAGTTTAGGTTTTCAGATCACTCTGAGAATGCTGCAGCTGGAGGAGCTTCAGATCCATTTGCTTCAGCAACAGCTGCTGGAGACGATGATGATCTCTATAACTAAGCCTCTTTAAGTTCTGTGTAATTTCCACCGCTGAGCCACAAAATAGACAGTAACATATTAGATGTTTCGTTGAAGAATTTTAACTTAAAATATATGTTGGGTTTCTGCTAAATGCAAGAATGTGGGATGGACATCAGTAATACGAGAATGTTTTGAGGAGTAAAGGTCTGATCTTTTTAGCATATTTCGCACATACAAGTGATGTTTGCCTTGTTACTTTCTTCAATAAATGATAATTTTCTGTATTCCCCTTCTCTACATAGTATTTCAAGTTTTTAAGCTACGAGGGGCATTGCTTTCTCTGTACATAACATCAATATGAAAAAGTTGTTTCACGTCGATCCTTTTAAAATTGATAAAATAACAAATAAAAAAGATGGCTTAAATTGCAATCTTTATCCTCTTCTCCCATCCTTTTGTATATTCCAATGCACTCACTCGCCTCTGACCTCTTTCTCTCTTTACCTATTTGCTTTGTGGTCGTCCAAATCAAGGCAGATGCTTCGAGCATTTTGATTTTTCAAATCTTATAAGGATGTGATTGTTCATCTGTCTCCTTGTTTGGTGTGATGTTGATCTTCATAGACACTTCTTGGGACTTGATTTGTTAAGTATTAAAGTTCAAGTATAATTTTGTTTGCAGGGTTGGCCTTTCAATTATTTCACTCACTCTTATCTTTTATGTTCACAGGCAACTTTTTAGTAATAGTTTGATAAAAGTTTAGTCCGTCGAAGGCATGAGTTGGATTAGATAAACGTGGGATGTAGGAACCGATTCCAAATGCATGTGTGGAGGCGCAGAGCACAGTATCATAATTCATACGTTAAAGTCCGTTAATTAGAAGTTACTAAAGTTAAAACTGCAAAAACATTTTTAGGTCCCAACAACAACAACAGGGTCAGGATAGGTATTAGAATCCTCCCAAAGATCTGATCTGACGTTTGGTGGGGGCCCATTAGGTATTAAGCAAAATGTACTCGTGTTATTTTGCATGTGCATCACGTGATCGTCACTGCATAAAAAGGACGATAAAGCCCAACTTTCATCACTTGTTTGTCCCGGTTAACAGTTAACTCTGCGTTCGGAAAAGACAAAAAAAACAATTAATTTCTATTTATTATCAATTGGGACAAAGCTAGCACTTATAATGTGTGTGGGGGATAAAAAGGGAAAACGAAAATCAAAATTAAATAATAATTAATTGAAGAAGAAGAGTGAGAAATGAAATTAGGAGGCAGGCAACCAGACAGTACAGAATTGTTGATTGACATTGAAAGAGGAATTTTAGTTACTACTACTTGTCGTTTGCGTGTCTGATTATCACTTTCCCATAATTCTTCTTTGTTGCCTTTCTTTCCTTCACCTGGTACCCCACTTTCTTTCATTCTTTGTAATTGGTACTGATTTTTACAAAGTTCTGTAAAATTCCCGTAGCCACACGTTTGAACAAAGTGAAAATATCTCGGTGCATTTTCAATTTTAGTTTTTTACAATTTTAATTTATTTTTAAGATGAAAATTTTTATATTGATGACATGAAACTCAAGAGTCATGGGATTCTGGATTCTAGATAACCAGACAGCATTTATAATCAACGTGGTATATGTACCTCATTTACCATCTCAGTCAGTAGTCAAAAACACTTGCTGACTTTTTTTTTTTTTTCCTTATGTACCCTGGCCTACTACCTATGTAAACAATATAGTACACAAAATCTTCACTGTTCTACAGAGGTAATTCGCATGGCATGCTATTGATTTTTGGGAGCATAATTAGCCGAAGAAGATGAATAAGCAAGTGAACAATTAGAAGAGCCTTGAAGCATTAACAGTTGAGCTGGGGTCACTGAAGATGATGAATACGACGGGGTTTCTGTCGTTTTAGAGGGTTTGGTGGTCGGCTTGTGGCCCTCACTTCCTATTGTAGGCTCGTGTCGAATTTCTTTCAATAATGCTGCCACATCTTTCATTGTCGGACGATCGTCTGCGCGATTGCTCGTGCAAAGGAGAGAGATTCCAAGCGCTTGAAGCATTTCCTGTATTTGTGTATCGGGATGGCCTTGTAATTTCGGGTCGAGAATCTCCACTGGGTCCTTCTTGCTCTTCAGGTGCTCTCTAACCCATTGGATCACATGTTGCTCCTCTGGGAACGATGGATCTACTGGCTTTTTTCCTGTTATTATCTCCAATAGCACTACTCCATAGCTATAAACATCGCTCTTCTCTGTTATTTTCAGCATGCAAGCGTACTCTGCGAATAAATAAAATGAAAATAATTAACACAATCCAAATCTATAGTTGTGGAAAAGAACCGGAAAATTGTAAAAATGAAAACTCACCAGGTGCAATGTAACCGTAGGACCCTGCAAATTGTGGGCTGGCTGAGAACGAGCTCTGGTCATCTTCAACCAGTCTAGCCAACCCGAAATCTGCCAAACATGCCTCGTATCGGTCTCCAAGCAAAATATTGTGCGTTTTCACGTCTCGGTGTAAAATGGCCGGTACGCAGTCATGGTGTAAATACGCTAACCCCTCTGCTACTCCCAACGCTATCTTAAACCTTGTCTCCCATTCCATTGATCCAACAGTTCCTTCGTGTAACAGTTCTCCTAATGTTCCATTACTCATGTAATCATAAAACAGTAACTTCGTTTTTCGGTTCGCTCCCCATCCCAATAATCGGACGATATTTCGGTGCCGGATTCTCGCTAATGTTGCAATCTCGGATGAAAATGCGGCTGCTGAGAGTTTGTCCGCTGATTTGAATCTTTTAACTGCTACTGTTGAACCGGACGGAAGGCTCACCCTATATACAACGCCGGATCGCCCACGTCCTACGACGTTGCCAGCTGTCAATGCTCGCGTCACGTCCTCAATAGACAAGTCGAGTTTCTGGTATAACGTCACCTCCCACGGTGGGCCCATCTCAATGTCTGTATCGCCTTCGAGATCGCACTCATGGGTCCCTTGACGTCGCTTTTTGCTCCCGAAGATAATGTAGAGCGCCGCCAAGAGAAGTGCACACGCTGTGCACAGTAGTACCACCATAGCCACACGCGCTGCCGTCGCGCGTTTCATGCGCCTGTCACTGGGGCCGTAGCACTGGATGCCGGAGAAGCAAAGGTCGGGGTTGCCGGAGAGGACGCTGAGAGGAAGTTTTGAAAAGAATGGCGTTTCTGGTACCCGCCCCGATAATTTGTTGTGCGAGACATTGAGCACGACGAGATTTTGCAAGTTTGCCAGATATCGAAGATCGCCGATGAGCTGGTTGTAAGACAGATCCAGGATCCCAAGCTTATCTAACTCCGTGAATTCTGCCGGAATCTGACTGCTAAGTTGGTTACAGCTCAGATTCAATGCGATTTCCAACGATGGGATCTTGGCCAAATTGGACGGTATTCTCCCTGAGAACTGATTGTCACTCAGGTCCAATAGCTGCAGCTTGGAGCAGGAACCAAGTTGACTAGGAATCGGGCCTGTGAACCGGTTCTTCGATAGAATGAGTTTGGTGAGGGAGCGAAGCGAGCCAAGACTTGGACTCAATGTGCCCTCTATCAAATTATCAGAAAAATCAACTAGTTGCAGGGAAACAAGTTGGCTTAAACTCTGTGGCAAGTTACCAGAAATAGAATTTGAATGCAAATCTAAGAACGTTAGATTCTGGCAACCGGAGAATTCCTCCGGAATAACCCCAGTAAGACGATTGGATCCGAGATCTAAAAAGTTCAAGTTCTTCAAGTTTCCAATCTGCGGTGGAATTGATCCACTGAGCTTGTTGTTGTTAGCTCGAAACCGAATCAGAGAAGAGCAATTTCCGATCCCAGAAGGAATTTCGCCAGAAAGATTATTGGAGAGGAGCAAAAGTTTGTTAAGTAGCTTGAGCTGAAATATTCCCTTTGGAATGGGACCCATCAAGCCGTTTTGAGATAAATCTACAGCCTCCAAATTTTGACAGTTGGAAATGGAAGCCGGTATATTGCCTTCAAGCTTGTTCTGCCACAGAAATAGCAGGGTCAGATTTGATAAGTTACCCAATTCAGAGGGAATTGCCCCAGTAATTTGGTTGTTATCGAGCTCGATATGAGTAATCTTCTTGCAGTTGCCCAATTCGGCCGGAATTTCGCCGGAGATTTGATTAACGCTCAGTTGGAGTTCCTCAAGAGCAGTTAGATTGCCAAATGTTTGAGGAATTGCTCCAGTGAGTGAATTCATGGATATGTCAATAACCAACATCTGGTTGCAGTTCCCTAACTCCGGAGGAATGATACCAACTAAGTTGTTTTGCCAGAGCAATAAGTTTTTGAGATTTCTGAGATTCCCTAATGTGCTTGGGATGGATCCGGTGAGCGAGTTTTCATAAAGGTAGATATTTTCAAGAAGGGTGCAATATCCGAGTTCTGGTGGGATTTGGCCAGAAAGAAGGGAGGTGTAAATGGCAATGGTTTGTAGTTTCTTTAGAAGGCCAAGAGTTGAAGGGAGAAAACCTGATATGCTTGTTTCAGCTAAGCCTAACAACACCAAATTGCTGCAGTTGCCAATTTCCTGTGGCAATTGGCCCTCAAGCTCCTTGTTGCCACCTGCTCTAATCACTTCAAGATTCTTTAATTTGCCTATGCTGGATGGTATGCCACCACTAAGTTGATTATCATAAAGGGTTAGCCATTTCAAGCCTGTAAGGTTTCCAATTTCAATTGGAATTGAGCCTGTGAGTCGATTTGAGTTGAGATAGAGTTCTTCAAGCTTGAACAAGTTACAAAGCTCAGTTGGGATTTCACCCGTTAAGGCATTCTCACTTAAGTCTAAAGATGTTAACTGGGGAAGAGAACCGATTTCTTTAGGTATTGTACCCGTAACGTTGGTTCCGGATAAGATGAGCTTGTTTAAGGTTACCAAGAAAGTGAAATTGGAGGGAAGTTTTCCAAACAAATCCACATACCTTAAATCCAATGCAACCACTTCATTGTTATAATTGCAAGTGATGCCATTCCAACCACAGGGAGTTTCATCACTAGCCACCCAATTTTTTAAAACTTCAGGCAATCCATTTAAGTTTGTCTTCCATGAAAGAAGAGTTTCGCCTTGCTGGTTAACGGCGAAAGCTGTAAAAGGAAAAGAAAAAAGAAGAAGAGCAAAAGAAGAGAGGACTAAGAAGGAGAAGAGAGTCCATGGATTTACAGGCATTACAACTATGCTACAAAATCCAATGAGAGGAACAGAAAGGAAAGGTTTGAGCCTAGGGAGGGACAACGGAATAAAACCCAAATCATGTCTCGTGGGCTATATGTTTTTTAATATATAATTCAAAAAAAAAAAAAAAAGGAATTGGCATAAAGAAATTGAAAGAAACCCAGAATCTCCGGATCCAAGAAACAGCTAGGCCATGATGTTTGTGCAGAGAGTAATGGTTTTATTTTTTCTTTTCCCCTTTGAGATAGTAATGGAATTTTAGGTAGGTGTTTTAAGCATTTGATTATGGTGGAAGAGAGATGGGGGGAAGGGAAGATAACTGTATTTTAATTTGAATGAGTGGGTGAGTGACTTTGTCTACACTTTTTCAGTGTAAGCTTTCTTATCATTTTCTGTGTTCCTGTACATTTTCTTTTCTATATTTTTCTTTTTCCTATCAAAACAGATGGATGAAATTGAAACCAATGCGTATTTGTCCAGTAGGATTTAAGGGGTCTGACTCGGACTCAGCTTTGTCTTCTTGGGTAGAGTTGTATAATATACGTGCCAAACACAATTTAAATATTTTTATAAATTATTTTACAATAAATGATCTTTAACATATACTATAAAGTTTTAAAAAAATTCATATATATTTTTAAAAATATATATATAATCAGTTCTAAAAAACAAAATCAAATTAGTAGAGATTTTTAGAAAGTTCAATTAAGTTGAATTCATATAAATCACCGTGTGTCCAACTGTCCATATCCCTTCATCATAGTCTATAAACTTCCATGAGTTTGGTTAGAGCAATTGCTTCAACTAGCACTATACGGTAGTTGAACCAATAATTTATTATTTCTAAATTCTTTTGTAGCAAAAAAAAAAAAAGAACCAGCTTTTGTTCACAAACTATGTTTATTCAATTACTTTTAGTCCATTGATCAGTGTACATTTTATTTATTAAATTTACCCAAAATAATAAAAAAGAATTTGCAAGAGTGAAAAGAAAAATGTAATGATATTCAACTTTATACTATAAAAATATTTACAGAAGTTAAAATGGCGTGGTGTTAATTTCATGCAATGAGCAAGTTAATTTAAAACGGCTACTTGCTCAGCGTAATTAGAGAGTTATGTCCAAAACCATACTTTTAAATTAAAGCTGCTACTTATAAAATGGTGAGACAGCATACAAGCTGAAAGCAAAAGATGCTTCCAGAAAACCTGAATTAAAAAAATGTATATTTATGCTGTTTTAGGAAGGATTTGGATCTTAAACAGAAAAATAGTTGAGATTCAGATCCAAGCCTGAACTAGAAAAATATGGATAGATACAATATAAATGAGATCTATGACAGGTCCATTAATTTAATTTGTACTATATATGAATCTTATACTATTTCATATAATAATATGTAATTAATTAATTTTTTTCATTTGCATACATGTTTTATTTCGAACGAGGATCAATGATTTTAATTAAGTCTCATTCCTAAATTTTATAACTAAAACTCGTTTAGAAATACAATCATTTTTGTTGATTTAAGCATTTGTTGCAGAATTGAGTAACTGAATTGATTCAATTTAGTATGATTAAATGCGTTTTCATATAATTAAATCTGTACTAATAACATAAAAATGGTTCAAGTTTAAGTTAATCATTCCAAACAGAATCACATATTTTGGATATAAAATACTAATGCGTCTAATTATGTATAAAACTGAATTGGAACCAAAAATCAAATGGTTATGAAATTATAAAAAATATGATCGAGCCGGATTGAAATAGATTGATTCGGTTTTTGGGTCAGACCGGTTATTGCTCACCCTAGTTTGTGAGGGTATAAAATGAATTAATTTGAAAAAGCAAATAGAAATTCTTCAAAGATTGAAAAATAATATTATCTGTCTGTCCACAACCTATAAAATCAGATAATCTTTTCTGAATTATAAAATATATATATGTATCGAACTTTTTATAACCTAAATAAAAAGTAATTAAGGCATCACGTGATGGGTGACAAAGCAAAACATAATTTGGTTTAAGGTTTAATAATTCAAATATATTAATTTGGGTATACCTCGTGAGTGACATTATTTTAGTAAAATAAACTCACAACTGTGTCTGATAGGAATCTAAGCACGAGACGAGAGCACATGGGGAAGGCAGGGAGAAGCCATGGGGTAGGACAGCTCCTTAAGTGAAATCCAAGTGTGTCCATGGCAGCAAAGCAATGGAAGAAAGAGACAAACACACCCTATCAAAACTAGACAAGCCCCCACGCTACCATTTGTTTTCTTTTCCTAATCTCTCTAATCATTACTTCTAATCCTGTTCATAGAACCCCATATGTACGAACCCTAGCTAAGCTAAATTCTAATGTACGTATAATGTTATTAATATTTATATAAAGTATTATGTAAACAGATATATTTTTACAACAAATTAGGTATTGGTCAGGGTGTCGAGCGATTTCAATTCTCGTAAAAATGAGAATATAAATTCGATCTTCAGAAAATATAATTTACTGAGAGAATTAAAAATTTTTACACTCTACCCTTCAAATTAAGCAAATTTTACCATGATGAAGTGATTGTCATGTTTTTATCAGCTGACATGAAATATTGAAATGAGTTTGGCCTTGCACCCAACTAATTAAGATATATATATATAAATACCTTTCGAAGCAGTTGAGCAGTTTAAGTGGTTACCAAAACCTTCAATTACTTTCACAATTATGAGACAAATATACCATAGCACTAACAGAAAATGACTCCATTTCTATAATATTTTTTGGGATTTTCTTTCCAACTCCAAAATAATTTTAATACATCTTATGTTATTTATATTTTCATTTAAAAATAATTTTAGTAGTAATGCCCAAATCACCCTATTCCAAAATAACACAAGACATTGACAAATATCAATATGCAATGTGTCGAAATTCTGGGCTATTGACAAAAATAACGCTCTCTATAAAACTATTTCTCAATTTAATGTCATTTCAAAACTATTTGATTATTTTTTTTTATTACACTGAAATCACAACTCAATTAGTGATCTTAATGCAATACTCTCTCTGCATATCAGAACAAACATTAAATTGATAAAAGGTTAAAAATGACATTATATTGGAAAATAGTCCTATGAAGAGCATTATAAGCATTATTTTTGTCAAAAGCTACGAAATTTCATTCCATGAGTTGACCCATTTGTCATTCTTATTTATGGCATGCCATTGAAGATCTTTTAATGGTGAGGAATAGGATAGGCAATCAAGTGAGTGTTAGAAAGTTAATTCTATCAATTTACCTACTGTCAAAGTCTACGATAAGGCCCTCCAATCTGAAAATGGACACTCAGATTTTACAATTCTTCCGTTTGATTAACAACAAATAGATCATAATCTGTGGAATACATAAATTCTATTATGGTCTCAATTTTATTATGTTGGAAGAAATGAAATTTAGTCCAATGTCTGAATTTTAAAATATTGATTAAGATCTTGACCGAATATATCCCAACCATGCACGCACTGATTAAATCTAGCACATAGAATTTATTTAAATTATTGATCCAATTTGCTTTATATATATATAAAATCCAAATTTAAATAATTGAATTTTTTTTTTTCAAATGGATATTATTCCCACTCGTGGTTTTTTGGAAGCCTACTTTTTTTTTTCTTTACTTTTTTCCCCAAATTAATAATTTTAGACAAGTGAGTGTAGCCTATGTTACAATAATTCTGCCCAACATTCTTTGATGGAAGGTACATAATTTATTTTTTCTTTTGTTTTATTTATATTTTGCTATGGTTGCTAGTGGGGTGGGGAGCAGTCAGATTCAGGGTAAGTAAGGTGTACAAATCTTTCATGGGAACGCACTATTTTTGCCAAAAAGAATAAAGTTCGCATTTTTAAAACCATATTTGACAAAAAGATTTATTAATTAGTTATTAATTACTATTAATTATTTGTTCTAATTTAAAAAAAATCAAACCACTACATTTAAATAATTTGAATTATATATGTAAATAATATCTATACATAAATACAAATCAAAAGGGAGAAAAGTGTTCAAAGATCTTGTAGTTTAATTGATTCATGCATGCATGGATTTAACTATTAATTTGCTTCCATAACTTTAGAGATCAAGCTTCTTTAAAATAATAATAATAATAATAATTGGATTTTTCCTTTATTTTTGTTGGTCTTTCTACGTGTATGGTCAAGAGAAAACTTATGTATATGGTCAAAATATTAAAAAAGAAAAACATTTTTTATTGGCAATTGATAACACAAATTAATTTTTATTTTATTTTTTACATTCTATTCAAAATAAGCTATGAATGTTAGGTAAGAGAATTCATAAATAAGAAAAATGTTCTTTTATGAGTTGATTAAAAAATCAAACCTACTTAAATAATTGCAAAATGGGTTTTATTGCAATTTTAATGGAGAGAAATGGGTTAATTTGATTGATTTTACTATTTGTAGAAATAATTATTATCACAATGAAAAAAAAAAAAAAAAAAAGAGAAGGTGGGTTCTCTATCCAATGCCCAAGATAGACGGATAACCACACAATTTGATGGCACAAAATATAAAATAGGTGTGTTCGATCTTGCTTTAATAGTTTGACAAATGGAAACCCTTTTGTGTTTTTTCAAAAAAAAAAAAAAAAAAAAAAACATTTTACCTTCAAATGGGATTAAATAAATATTTCTAACAGCACTTTCAGTCTCTTGTACATGTTCTTGGAATGTTCTTCCCTTCCCTTCCTTTTCCTTCCCTTCTTTTGAGGCTAATGACCTAATTAACTTTTCCTCTTTCGGCTCTAAAGAAGTTCTCAGTTAATTTTATGGACAACGAAAGAGTTTTTATGGAGTAATATATATATTATGAATTAATTTCTCTTTATTCTTCTTTTTTTCCTTTATAGCAGAGCTTGTAGTTCTTTTGAAAGGCCAATTTGCAGTGCAGGTTTTTTCTGCCAAGTACATCTCAATTACTGGAGTAATTATATTCATTTTGATGCAAAACAACTGATTTTCAAAGGCTCAATTTTGCATGTGTATTTTCAATTTTAATCAATATTTTTTATAATAACGCAAAAAAAAAAGACTATCAAGAAGGCACATATGCCCTAATTAATGAATTTTAGTAGTATGATTTATTTTAGGGATTGCATAAGATTTTGGGGAATTTTGACTTTTAAAATAAGAAACGAATAAGTTGCAGGTTTGACCTCGGGAATTCAACCATACTATGAGGGTATTGAATTATTGGAGTTTCTTTTGCTACAGATTCTTTTTTCATCCACTAATCCTTTTGTCAACCGTTTACAGAAGAAGAAGAAGAAGAAGAAGAAGAAGTACATTTCTTATATTTTTGCTTATTCTCACAAGAAATGGATCATACAATAGGCCATTGGGCTTGTAAACTAGGCTCACGGTATGAACCCGAAAGATATGGGCTCAACCGGGCCTTAATTAATTAATAAAAAATTTAAGTTAGTTGTTGAAATTGAAATTCGGAAGTCTCGACCATTTCCACTGCACTTTTTAAACGCTCGTCCTTGTCCACTGCCAAGTAAAAGCAGAATCAAAATGGCGGGCTGAAACCAAATTTTCATTCAAATCCAAGAATTTCACAGTCTCTCTCGCACGCACGACAAGCAAGCATTCGCTCAATCAATAATCTACATGCAAATGCAAAGTGAAGCGGTGGAATCTTTACGGACAAAAATGGAGTCTTCGCGATTGAGCTGCGAAAGAGATGTCTCTCTCGAACTTCAGAAAGTAGATTCTTTCACGGCGTCGTTTGCTCAGTCTTTGGATTCGATCAAGGCCAGAGTAGAAGAGACTCTCGAAAATCGAGGTCAGGATGAGTCGCATTTCAATTTTACTGAAAGTTAGGGCTTTTCGTGTTGTTTACTTATCATATTGTGTGCGATTAGGGTTCTTGCGAGTGATTTGACAAATGGGACTGGGGAATTTTACTAGCTGTGAAGTATTTGCTCTCTGTGTTTTCATGGCATTGGTCTTTTTATAGGGAAATTACAGAAGATGAAATCTAGCTTACGGGAAGCTGAGGATGACTTTGTTAAAGTGCTAGCAGGTTTGTATATGTTATCTACGATTAAAGTTTTAAAATATGTCTTGATATTTGAGTAATTTATGCCTACATTTCTGATTTCTGGAAGTTCAGCTTTTTTTTTTTTTTTTTTTTTTTTTTTTTTTTTTTTTTTTTAAAATTGATTTTTATCTACTTATTTAGAACCTTACATGAAAGGAATCATTCGAGTGTCAAAGATATGCTTTTTGCAAGAATAACACATGCTGTTATTTCTTGAAGTTGGTTGACAGAGGAGAGAAGTAGGGTAGATTTGAATTTTAGTCTTGGTGTATTCGTGAAATTCGGGAAATTGCGGGTAAGGATAATTAATTCATCCTGTCTTGAAATGCTGGATGCTTCAGCGGTTGGAAATCATAGTTGTCATATAAAATATCTGTCATCTATTTTTTGGGTGCAGAATTTCCAAAGAAACTTCTTTAGCCGCATATTTGATCATGGTAGCTGAACAATTAAATGCATCTTCTTCATTTCCTTTGACATTTATGACAGAAAATATATTATAAGCTTCATGATTCATCTAAGAAGATTGAGTTCCTCAAAAGGCCAAGAAAGTTGATGTTCAGATTAAGGGAGTTATGTGAATAATGGATTACTACATTTCTCATATTTTGGTATAAAAAACTGCTGGTGTTATCTTTACCCAGTTTGACTATGTGTATGAGGCTTTGTATCAGCATCTATTTCAGGTTTTTTCATTCTCTAAGGATCCACCTTTTTATTCTTTATATATTGTAACTTTTATCAATGTTCGCCTGAAAGAAATTTGTTTCCAAAGCTGATCCTAGTTTGCTTTAAACTTAAACTTGTTAATGTTTAATAAAGTGTATTCTTCGTTACTTCTTTTTTTGTATAGTGAAGACTCGTAAGGAGGCTAAGCAATTGGCAATCAGGGACTCCATTTCTGCTACAAGAGCTAGAATAGAAGAACTTAAAAGATCCGTGCAAGTTCAGTTGGCTAGGAGGGATGATTGCAATGCAATTATGTCCCAACAATCTCTTGGTAATGTCTTTTGTCCGTCTCCTTGACTATTACTTATTTTTTGCATCGACCTTATTCCCATGCATGTTCTTGTGAAACTTGAATAGCATATTTGTCGTCCATTATTGTTTTGACGTCCAACTTGAATATGGAAATCGATTGTTAGCATAGCCATGTCAATGAATCTCAAGGTTGATGAACGTGGGCTGTGGACAAAACTGGTATATATTGAGCTTCAGTTGTTTGTAGGGGTTGGGTACAGAAGGTTTTGGAAGGTTGAGATGTCTTGGAATTTATCAAATTGTCTGGACACGTAATTAAAAATGGCCATGGTACTGTGTAACAGTTTCTAGATCCCTTGTCAACTGTCGGTGCTAATTTTATCTTTCTTACCTATGTTGCTACAGCTTAACTAATGGTTTGTCTCTGATGTATGAATTGTTTGCACCATTGCAATTTATACAAAAACGATTGGCAGGAGGAGTAATTAAAAATTTTGGATTTTGAGTCATTTCATGCTAGAACATCTAACATCTTAAACTTATACACGCGCGTGCGCGCACACACACATATATATTTGAAAAAATTGATTCAAATTTCTTTGTTTCTTTCAAATGTTCCAAATCCATATTTTTCTTTGATTTGATGCCTTAACCTTTTGAAAGTGTAAAGTATGCAACACAATCCGTCAATATTCTTGCTCTCTTCCTTTTCTGTTTTCTGAATTCTCATGTCATTTATGGTTTTGGCAACATCTGAAGGAAAGGAAAACCAAGATGTTGAACATGGAGGAGATATTCAAGAGGGGATATCATGGTATAACAGGGTTCTCGGTTTTCGAGTTGAAGGCGGAAGAGGTAGTAATAGCCATTTCACTTTGAAAGAGTTTGCTGTCTTTTTTTTATGTAAATCCCTACGTAAAAGTTCTTGATTTCATTAGGAGTAAAATTCACGTTCAACCACATTAATATGAGAAATCCATATGAGGAGTACACTTTCATCATTCGCCATGAAGATGATATGTATACTTGTGAGTATTGCCTATCTGTTAGTTATATCTGATTTCTGACTCTGTTTCTGTTGCATGTTTTTGACTTCAATGTTTTGCTATCCCAATTTTCAGTGTTGGCATGTGATCCCCAATTGGATGGCACCAAAGAGTTGATCCATGAATTGAATAGAACCAATGGCTTATTCAAATTTGTCAGAACAATGAGAGAGAGATTTCAAGAATCTGCATCACTCGGTAGAGTTTTTACCCTAATCCTGTATATTTTGGTTCCTCTTTTGGGAATTCTTTTCCATGTATATTTTGTAAATCTAGCAAAATGTAAGAGGTGTGTGAAAAACTGGTCCTTCTGGGAAACATGGATATATGGATAAGTTTGATAAGCTGTCTGTATAAATGTAATTCAGTATTCTTAAAAGAAATTGTTTTGTTCTTGACAAACTAGGAATTTTGCCTAATTCAACAACTCTCTATCAAGAGTCTGCCGCAATATCTGCTTCTGCCCCAGGTTTTTCAGTTTCAACTGATGGAAGTGAATCCCCAGCAAAGGAAAACCAGAATTCACAAGTAAAAAGACAGTCTAAGAAAGTTAAACTTGGAAGAATGGCTAACATGTCCCCTGGATCAGTTCGTCGTTCTCCTCGTTTTGTTAAGGTATTATATTTGATTCATGCTATGTACTTGCAATCCATGTTGTTTATGCATATGCAGAAAGCAGTGAAGAAGCACATCTTCTTGCATAATACACTAGAGACTGGATTATAATTGGTTGCATAACAAGTTTTCTTCTTCTTCTTTTAATTGAAAGATACTGTTTGCTAATTCTAGGCTGTGAGAAGGGAATAAAAATTGGAAAAAGGAAACTTTAAATTGAACAAAAGAACCTAAGTGGATTTGGGTTGTCATTTTCTGGATGCAAGTGCCTACTTCCATATGGAGCTGTTAACTAATACTGCACAGACTTTCTATTCTCTTTTGAAATCAACTAGCATCTGAGAGGCTCTGTGAATAAAAATTCATGCATTATAGCTGTTTATCCCATATTCTCCTCACACGGATGAAAAAGTTCTTGCTCCATTTTATTCTCAAGTAAAAACATTTCTACAGATGATAACTAGATATAATTTATAAAAAGTTCTATGATTGAATTTCTGATAATAAACATTGAAATTTATGGCAGCGCAAGGAATGAAGATGAAGTAAAGCCAGCTGTTGTCAGGTGTAGTCTGGCATGCAATTTGTGTTATTTTTCTACTTGCTCAAATGGCAATAGGTTCTGACACATTTGCTTGACAGTGGACTTGCATTTATATAAAAATTTGGTTGAAAGAGATAGCTCCAGCACCCAACCATTGTCATTCTTCATATATGACAATAGTGGTGGTATATTTGTATTGTACTCCTGTACTGAAATGAGCTGATGGCAGATTAAATGTAAAAAGTGACTGATCATTACAATTTTAGATTTCTGTAACAGTAGAGACTAGAAGTTCCTTTGTGTTGATATCATCTGTTGATTTCAATTTTTTTGAACTAAAGGCTTGGCCTCATCTATTGATTTCAATTTTTTCTGCATAATCTCTATATGTAAATGAACTAAGGTTTACTGTGATTGGCCGCTTGTTACCCTTATGTTTTGCTCTTTTCAAAATAAGGCATAGTTTAAGGTTGTGGCTGCATTTATTTTGGAACTTGAATAAAGTTGCTGTGCAATTGACTTATTTGAGTTGTTGAAGGAGCTCAGTCTTTTAACCCTCTTGCTAACATCTTTTACGGGTTTAGTTACTAGATTGAGGGGTTGACTCTTTGTAAATTCCAGTAAATTTTAACCAATTTACAGTAAAAATGAAATGATGTGAAATCTGTTAGGTTCAAATTTGAGAGCAAATCTTTTACCATTTCTATATTTCATTTCATAATAAAATATTTACAGAAGCACTAATGTTCAACACAAAACAAAAGCAAGGAATCTAATGGTGCTTGGAAACTTGAATCATGCCCTTCACCTGTTTCCTTTTTTCCCCTTTCTGTTCCCTACTTTTTTGCCCATCATTTGCATTTCACATGATCCAAATCCCAAACCAAGGCGTTTCTTTTCTTTTTTTTTCTTTTTTTGGAATGATAAGAACATAGAGAAGGAGAATCTGGAAATATTTATTATTTCACTAGTACATACATAAACTGGAGTTATACAACCTAGTTATAGAATAATACGATAAGCCCCTTTTATTTCCTATGTAAAATGTAGATTTATCCCAGAACCTCCCCTTGTAAATTGGCTTTAATTATGCACATCTAAGAATATATACAACACATATAATACTTATGGCATCTAAAAATTTACTATCTACAAATGTCTAAGTTGGGAGGTAGAGTCTTCTATGGATGAGTGTTCTGGTCTGCCTCCACAGTTTTTGTGCCTCAGATTCATCACTGGCCAAAGCTGAGCAGTTGCTCTCATTACAGTCTGCAAAGTATTTTCCACTCACCCTCTCCATTTCTGGACTTAAAGCTACATAACACGTGGTTGATGCACCCTGCAATTGCATTTTTTTTTGTATTATAAAAATCACTTCTTTTCTAAACTTAAACAATTGAATCTTTTGGTCAAGCTATTTGACAAGCAAGTCCAGACACAAACCTGAGATGTTGACTTTAGTAACTTGGAGGCAATAAAAAACAGGGAATCTGCAGACAAAATGGATATTTATTTATTTTTATTTAACTAAAATTAAAATCATGTAATAAAGTAAATTTTTACATATATACCTGTGATGAAACCCTTATGAGCTCTAATTATTCCTGTCTTCACAATTCCTGGGTGTACTGCATTGATTGTTACTTTGGCATTTCTCGCCTGCAAGTTTTGAATTTACTTGAGCAAATCTTTTTTTTTTTTTCTTATATTTTCTTTTTATCATTAGAGAATTATATTTCGGGGAAAAAAAAAGAAAAGAAAAGTAGTTGTTATGGAATTGAATCCTCCACTCCCATCCTACCTAAGTGTTTGTATCACTCATTCACGAACTTTGTTGTTATAAATCAGAATCAGATGCTCCGTTTGGAAGCCAAGAAAAAAGAATATGAGAAGAAAATATATTTATGGTGAGAAGAGAAAAAGTGAAAAGGAAATAGATTATGAGTTTCACCTTCAATTGTCTCGCCATTTCCTTGGCATGTAATATGTTAGCCAATTTGGATTGAGCATATGCACGTGTGCCATTGTAACTGCAAATAATTTACCAAACTCTCTTTAGTTTTTACCCACATAATTATGATTTGGATTTTTCTTGCTAATACACTGTAATTGCATGTGAATTTTATAATTACCAAAAGGAAATTTAAGTGGCTGGTCAATTTGATCATGATTCTCAGTTAAAAACAGTCTTAATGATCAATTTTCAGTTAAGAAAGAGAGAGCAGAATCTTACTTCTTTGGGCTTAGCATTTGATTGAAACAAAAAGAATCTCTCTTTACCCAACTGTGAATTACAGAAGAAAGATTTATTATTCTCCCCTGGACGCCTGTCTCTGCTGCTGTCTCTATCATTTTCTCTATTAGCAACTCTGTCATCAAAAAATGTCCTGCAAAATACCCTTATGGTTAATTTCATTAAATTTTACTTTTAAAATTAATTTTCTAATTTTCTCCTTTTTAGGCGGTTCTGTTTGGTGAGTCTTAACGAAATATAATATTGTAATATAGTTACTATTTCTTTCAATCTGGAATCTTGCATTTGTCAGTCTAATCCAAATGGGAGTTGGAACCATGTTGCTATTATTGACAGAACATCATGGCCAAGCCTAACTCTGCAATTTTCTCTTTAAACCCACTCTATTGAGCCCACAGCAAGGTCCAAGCATCATTGAACCAGCAATTCGATCATTATCACTAGGGCTTCTTTTTGTCCACTTCTCCATCAATATCATACTAATAAAGTGCAGATAAAAATTTTAGCCTCTTTTTTCTTCTTTTCGTTCATTTTGTCAAAATAATAATGATTTCTTCTAATTCTTTATTGTCACACAACTTTAAATGGGTTTATGGGAAAAAAAAGGGTTGAAATTCACAAAAAAAGGTAAAGTTTACCCAAGTAATTTGTAGCAAATGTCATCTCAATTTTGTCTTCAGAGAATTCCAAGTTTTGAGAGAATATCCCAGCATTATTTCTGCAAAAATATGGTTTTTTTTTAAATAAAGAAATATATATATCAACACAGTGAAGAACTAGCAAAAAAAAAAAAAAAAATGATATATACTCACATAAGAATATTAAGAGGTAGGCCTAAAGCAAGAAAATCAGAACAAAATCTCTTCACAGAAGCAAAGCAACTTAAATCTGTCTCAAATATTATTATCTCTGCCTTTGGACTCTCCTTTTGTATTTTTTCCTTTACTTCTGCTGCCTTTTTCAAGTCTCTTGCAGGAATCACTACTCTCACACCTCTCTTAACCAATACTCTTGCTGTTTCAACTCCAATACCTGAGGTGGCTCCTTAAATATCCAAAACAAAAATCATAATATTAGCCTATAATTGGTTATATAGCTTCCTTTAAAATTCTGTATTTATTAGCATTTTACAGTGTTATAACGGTTGACCCAGTTATTGAGGATGTGATACTCTTTTTTTCTTAATCTTATGAAGATAAAAGAAACTAAAAATACCCAGGTTAAAAAAATTATATATATAAAATTTAAAGGTAAGATTGCTTGCTTCAAAAAGAAGCGATAGTGAATATGAATCAATGAGAGAATACCAGTTGAAAGAGACAAAACCATATCTTGCTACAGTCAAAAAGAGCCACAGAATTAAATATTAGTATAATACTCATCTGGTTATATACATACAAAAAATTATGCCCTATCTTGTCAGCAAAAGATAACACCCTGAAAATGAATATACATATTTACATATTCAAAAAAAATTATATATCTATATATATATACATATAACCACTGGATTTTTGCTAAATATGCAAGAGAATAATTCTTTTCGTTCAAATCCATTAATGAAAAGAAGAACAAAATAAAGTGGAATATGATATGATATGACAAGATAGGATCGCTTTGATGATGGAAAGAGAGAAAGTGAGCAGAGAAACTAAAACCTCAATATGAAAAGAAAGAAAAGAAAAACTCGAGAAAGCTGAATATATCAGAGGAAGATATTTAGTTATTCATCAGAAAAACAGACGTAGCTCTAGCTGAAAGCCAAGAATTTCATTTTAAGATAAACCCTTTGTTGTTCAGGCCATAATGAAGAGAAGGTGGTGAAAAGATAATTAATATATATGAGTTTAATAGTTCTTACCAGTGATTATAGCAGTTAAATGGTTGGGGACTAAGAAAGCACAAGCTTCAGTAACTTGTTCAGCAGTTGAATTTGAGCCATAACCACTTGGGCCTGCAATGCCTGCCAAGTACCTCAGTGTTTCTTTCATGAGAAGAGTGCTGCTTACAATCTTGGACAGCAAGATAAATCACTTTGGCCCTTGAAAGTTGAAACCACAAATTAATATATATAGAGAGAAAGGAAAGACACAAATGTCAAAAACACTATTACACCATATATATACATGTGAAATGATTGGTTGAGACCACCTACTAAGAATAGTCCATGAACTAGTAGATATATATTTTTGTTATTACCAAAAAATACTCCATTGTTTTCTGTCTTTTTTTCTTTCCTTCATAATTACTGTCAAGCATTGTGATTGTAGAAATACAACCATTAATTGGTCCTTTTTTTTTTTTTTTTTTTTTCATTTCATTATTACTGTCTGTCCTTATTGAGTGGCTTTTCATTTCTCTGAAGCTTGTAAAAGATTGTTATTTCCAAGCAAAATTTTAATTCATTTAAGTGTAATTTCATTTGTCAAAAAGGAAATGTCTATGACATCATAGATGACAATTCACTTAGCTAAGGATAGTGTTTTAACTGTGTAATTAATTTTTTTAATCTTCTTTTTAGTTTGGCTTGTTGGATCTGACATGGCCACAATTAGCTTATCATAGAATTTAACTTTATATTTAGCAAATTAATCATCTTTGAGTGAGACATTAAGGTACCTTAATTTCTAAATTAAGGGACAAAGCAATGTTCTTGTTTGATTGATGTAAGGAAATTGTGAGAATTAGAAAATGATAGCCATAATATTGTGAACAAGCATTTATAAGGACATAATCCCAAGTACATAGATTAAAAGTTAGGTTCAATCTAGTTGTCTTATAAATCATATACATCAGTCAATGGTATTAGTTTAGGCATGCAGAAAAGACATTTAGGGATTTTCTGTCATCTAAATATATGCTTTATTTTGATTTTATGCAGATTATGTTCACACAGGTTGTCTTCCTCCTTGTGTACCAAAAGAAAAACCTATATATGTTAGAGGCTCATAAAATTGCTTCTGATCTGAGTAACATGGCAATCAAGAATTATATCTAAGCAAAAAAATAAAAAATAAAAAAATAAAAAAATAAAAAGAAAAGAAAAGAGTCAATATATATATATATATATATATATTCAAATAATGAAAAGTCATTTCTTTTGTGAATTCTTTGATTGTCTTGATTAGCAAGAACTTGTTTTTTCTTTAAGTTCTATGGTTAAAATCTTTTATTATAAATTTTAAAATTAGATAATTTTATAGTGGATATGGAAAAATTGTATCACAACATATAGTCAATTTTAGCTCAGTGTGGTATTATTATTATATGTTATCTTGAAGATTGTGAGATTACAAAATCAAATAGTTAAATATATCCAATAACTTTCAATTTTATATTGATTAATATGATGAGAATTATTAATTAACATGTGAAAATATAAATATTAAAATAAATTAATTCTAATTGACAATTAAGCTTTTTAACTACAACCTTACATTATATTATTACTATTCTCAAATCTATATAGAATAAGCAAATTAATTACTAACCCACTAATTAATTTAATTATATTGGATTGGTCAACCAGTTAATGAATCTTCAACATGCAGATGAGAGACCAAGGCCATGGATAGTTCATAGACAGATAGATGGCAACTTCTCAATTTGTTTGTCATCATTTTGCTTTTAAAATAAGCATTTGAATTCAAACCTATATTACATTTAATCCTCAAATATAAAAAAAAAAAAAAAAAAAGGAAAAAGAAAATATTGATGTGCATGCATTTAGCAGTCACACGTGTGTATCCTGCAGAAAACCACTGATAATTACATTTACATGCAAAGAAAGAAAGAAAGAAAGAGATAAATGAAATAATATTAGCTATAATTTTAATTAATTAATTAATTAGCTAGGTATCTAGGTATAGGGAAAATGTTTGGGGGACAAAGTTGGTTATTTGCTGTGTCCTTCACGTCTGCTTTTGGTCTCCATGGCCAAAAATTTCAATCCTTCACTTTGAGAAAAATGATAGCATTGTTGGAGAATTGATGGACTAAAAGAGAGCACTGAGGTTGACTCTTGAGCAATGGGGCTATGCATTAGGGACCCATTTGTCCCCCAACTTGCTTACACTTGTCATCATCAATAATACTGCTACTGATACTGCTTCTTCGAGCACTACTTTCTCTCTACTCGTTTCACATGTGATCTTGCCTCCCATTTCCATACGTATATGTACATTTCTTTTTTTCTGTTTTTCTCGTTCATTCGTGCAATGCATGCTCACAGAAAAGTAAAAAGAAAAAGAAAAAAAAAGTGTAAAAGAGCGTTAAAGTTTTGATTGGAAGCTCCTTTTTACTACCCAGACACGCTTGCTAGGGAACAAATTAAAGGCGATTTCCCATTATCCAAGATGAAAAAAGGAATACATTCCTGTTCCTGAAATTAGGGTTATGATCATGCATTTCAATCACAAAAAATACTTTATGTTTTATTCCTCTACGATTTGATTTTTTTTCTTTTAATTAGTTTTCTACAAAGTTTCGTCAAAATAGTATTTTTTTTTTTTTAATACTCTTATGATACTCGATTTTGTAGCGTATAAGACGAAGCCATTTAAAAATTTTTTTATAGTAAAAAACTCAAGACACCATAATTTTATATACCAAGAATTGAAAAAGCATTTCATTTGAATTGTTATAATTTATATCCATTTTATCTTTAATTGGAACGACTTGCTCTATAAAAACTGTTTCAACCCCCTTTTTTAAGCTGACATTTTAACTTGTAGTCCTAATGCCCTAATTAATTAGCCAACAACTCCAACAAATCAGTGTAAATCATTTACGTGAGACCTTAAGCCAATCCATTACCTACCTAACCAAACAAACACTATTTTTTTCTCTTTCTTTAAATCTTATTCTATCAATATTTCAACAACCTTTTCTGACTTTTTTTTAAAAAAAAAAAAATTATTGATCCAAAATTTATGATCTTTTCCAAATTGAAAGCTTTAACCATCAAAATTTTAAAATAAAGAATGAAATACGTATTTGGATTCCTATATTCAGTGTACAGTATAGAATAAGCCTGTTTAGGTGGAGGAGAAGAAGACATACAGAGCATAAAAATTTCTTAATCAAACGTGTCTAACGGTGCACCAAATGTTGGAATCTTAAAATAAATAAAGACATATATATATTCTAAGTATTATTTGCCCCCTATATATAGCTGAGGGCCCAAACGTTGTTACAATGTCTCCTTCCATGCATAAAATTCTCTCACCTGAATGATGAATTGATGTGCTTATATATACCATCACCGACAAACCCTAAAATTTTCCTTCCTTCATTATGTCAACCTAAATGTATTTACCTTTTCCCATCCGCACTAACAAAGATTAAGTTTACTTAGATTATTATGAATAATTATGATGGTTTGCTCATTCCCACGTGCTATTTCCCAATCAAGAGTTGACATGTGGCAGTAAAGCAGTGGGACCGACCGTGTAGGAGCCAATCAAGGGAAGGTGGGACATGGATCTAGTGATTGGTATTAATTATACCCATAAATCATAGATTATCATAGCTTAGTGATATATATATTTGGTATGATGATCTATATGCTAACTGCTAAATGGGAATTGATTGCCATGTTTTTCTTTGCTTTGGCCCTTGTTTAAGAAGATTTCGCAAAAAGGTTGTTTGTCTTCATCTTCGATCCTAACCATATCTAATCTATCCATAAATAGGATAGCTATATTTAATACATTTTAAATAGAACAATTCAGTGGAAATGAAATGATTGAATGAGAAATTCCCAACAGGCTATTCACTGTAACACGGAAATTGAATTGATTGAGAAAATAGACTTGTAGTTTTGTATATCACTAAGTAAATATTAAAGTGTTTCCAGCTTGAAATGATTTTTTTTTTCTTCTTCTCGACCGATAAAAAACTAGTTTTTAAAATTGAAAAACCTAAATTAACATTAATTTTATACTTTATACCCACAAAAAGAGATTCTTCAATGTAGTGATTGCTTGGAGTAGTTACAAACAACTAGGGTAGTGGGACGAAAACAAAATTCAAAGACAATATAATGTGTGTTTGCCATTTTTGGTCAGTGGATGTTAATTCCATACAAATATTATCTATATATATATGTGGTATGAAGCTTCCAATTTGATTTCAAAAATCATTATCAAAACAAAAATATTATAATTCAAAAATGAAATGATGAATAGGTGCCAGCTCCATATTTTTATAAAAAAGGACCAAAAAAAAAAAAAAAAAGTGGAATATGTTCACATTCTTGTCCTCAATCAAACATACATTCTCAGTGAAACGACATGACGCGTTTAAAAATTCCAAACCTTATGATCTGCAAAATACGTTAACTTTACCGAACTGCTCAACTCGGTTTCATTTGATGATAGTATTGCAATTTGGAAAGCAAATCATGCCTTCTTAAATGGTTTAATTTGTATGGACCAGCCCATTGTCAGGCCATTGGATATACATAGGCGGATACGCCTGGCTGCATATGTTATATGGGCCTTCAGTGAAACGACATGACGCGTTTACCAAAAGTGAACAAAGTTCATTACTGTAAAACAACGAGAATAAAGCAGACTGTCGTTTGATAAAACCCTAATGGCATAGTTTTCTAGTTCTTGGGTCTAGCTGTACGAGAATTAAAGCCCAATAAACAACCCAGACGGAAAAATTTGTCTCCCAAGACCAAGCCGGTCCCAAAGCCAGGCTGGTCCCGGTTATAGAATTTAGAACCGAAACCGGCCATTTCGCCCGTGGAAAACAAAAGGAGCGGCTTACATTGGTGTAAGCCTTAACACGTCATGATCCTAAACGTAACACCGTGAGATTGACTACATGTGATTTCTCACTTTCCTCATCCTCTTTGAATTTGATTTGTACTCGCCTGCACACGTAGTTGTACTCCGTATTTGTTTTTTTTTCGTTCTGGAAAATAAAAAAGAATGGGGGAAAAAGAAAAGAAAGAGAAAATACAGTGTTTTCAGTTTATCACTTACTTTCTCCGGTTCTCCCTCCCTCTCTTCACATAAAATTTAAAATTGGAGCAACAAATAATTAAATTAGGGTTTCTTGCCTCGCTTTACTATGGCATCTCACAACCATCTTGAAGATGTAAGTTCTTCTTCTTCGTTCTCATAACTTTGTTAAGGTTTTTTGCTATTTTGTTTCGCTGAATGTAATTTTTTAAATCGCATATTAGGATGATGATTTTGGTGGTGATTTTCCTGGAAGCCATAACACCAGGCGTTCAGGTTTTATCTAGTTCTCTCTCTTTTGTTTTACTCAGTAACCAAAAGCTCAAGTCTTAGTTCGTGATTCTATTATTGGTTTATTTAGTGAATGTGCGCTCCTGTGTCTAATTTAGGTAGTAAAAGAAGCTTTGGAGAGCTTGAGGATGATGAAGATGATATTTTTAGCTCGAAGAAGGTAAGTTTGATGCTGAACTCGAATTTTCTTCTGAACTTATTGTCATACAATGCACTATGCTGAGAATTTTTGAATCGTATTGGGTAGTGAGATTAAAAGTTGTTGTCCAGTTTAAAGTGCCACGAGTTGCTGATTGTTAATTTTGAAACCTTGCTTGCTTTCATTGCAGGGAAACACTAAGGTAGAAGAAACTGCAATGATTTTATCTCTTCGTGAGAGGTACTCTAAGTTTTAGCAATTGGCTTATGTTTTAAGGCAAGAGAAATAATAGTTTTCACGTTGTGGCTAGTTTGTATTCAATTTTTTTCATAGTCTTATGTGTTACATATGTCTTTTGCTTTTGCAGTCTCGACAACTGTAAAAATGCTCTCTCGACGTGCCAAGTATGTATCATTCCATCTCTCTGCTTCTTTTTGGTCCTCGCTTCTTTGTACCACATAGAGATTCTTTTTTGTTCATTGAGCTTCCTATTAAAAGTGTGGATTCAATCAATTCTTTCAGTAATAGTACTAAATTATAGAGTAATAACTGCAATGTCATGTGAGGAATAAGGGTTTTTTTTTTTTTTTTTTTTTTTTTTTTCCTGCTCAAGAACATATTCTGCATGATTTGTTTATGATAATATAAATAAGAGAACAGTATTTTGGCCCTCATGATGTTAGTTACACCATTTTAATGATCTGGTTGAAGGTGATACTCTTTTAGGAATAATCCTTTTTTAAACAATTATCAGTTTCTGCCATATTTCAAGCATTATTATTATGGTGCTTTAAATAGATCCTTTCATGCAAAAGCTACCGTAGTTTGCTATATTTTTAAAGGACTATATATATTTCACAATTCACAGTGTACACTTTCATAGTCCAAGTATTTAACAACATTTATGGTTTATTCAAAAATCTTAGATTTGTGAAGGACAAAATAGAATTGTAGCAAGGCAGTAATCTGATTTTGCCCTGAGAACCCTTACTTCAAGTGACTGAAAAAATTCACCTCCTTTTGTGTCATTTGGAAATTATTTACCTTTCTTTGGCTGCCTTCATCTTGAAGGTTGGACCATAATTCTTTTTTGATGGTATTTTCTTCTTACTCCATCCAATTGACTTTTGAACTTAGATGGACCACTGATTATGATAATTCATTAAGTTTATGTTGCTAGCATTATAGATTAGCATTAGTGATTGCCAACAGATAGATTTGGCTGCATGCTTATTTTTCCATATTATAATCTATAAAGTTGTGAATATAATGTGTTTTGAGTAATTTTGAATGCCACTACTTGGGTAACTTACATATAATTGTATCCAAGCCTTCCCTTTTTTCTTTCAGGTTTTTTACTAAAGTTTATTTTGTTTTTCAATTTTGGGGATTTTCCAACAAGTATCACCGGTTGAGTTGCTGTGAACTGTAATTTTATTGTTTTCTTGCCATGGTCCGAAATTCAAATGTTATGGCATTATGTACATGAACATTGCCCCTTAAGTTTATGGTTTTTAATGGGATCCACTGACATTTTTGCAATATTTAATTATGGTAATATGGGTTTTAGACGGAGCTTGAAGCTGCAAAATCTGAAATTCAGAAGTGGCGTTCAGCATTTGAGAATGAGTCCTTCATACCTGCTGGGGCATCTCCTGGTTAGTTTAAGTGCTGCAAATTATGTATTCTGGCATAACTTGGAATATTCACAGAACTTATCCCATTTATGATGATTCTAGATGTATTATTTCTTTTCATGAACATTGATTTGTATTGGTCTTTGTAGAACCTAAATTCGTTATCAATTATCTTCAGACCCTGAAATCTTCTGAGGAGTCCTTGCGAGAACAGGTTTAGTGATTGGCCTTCTTTATCTACATAAGAATTCTTTTGTTGATCATGCAGGATTTAATCTATGTTTTCTTCTTATTATCAGCTAGAAAAAGCAAAGAAAAAAGAAGCTGCCTTCATTGTAACATTTGCTAAAAGGGAGCAAGAGATAGCAGAGTTAAAGGTGAGACTTCCTGTACATTTTAGCATTATTATTTCAGGAGGTAAATCTATTATAAGTGTTGGAGGAGTGATTTTCTTTTTTGGACAAGGTCACCTCAAAAAGACTGCAATGAGAGTTTACATGTGATAAAACCAAAACTTGCTTGTTGGTCAATGGTAAATGGTTATCTGCATTTGGCCTTGACATTTTCACATTTGTGTTGGAACCTTATTGAGGAGATTAAACCTGTATGGCAGGCAGCGGCTGTGGAGTTTTTGTGGAAGTTAACCCACATTTTCCTTCTAGATTCTTGATTCTAAGCTTGTGCTTTCCTTCAATGAAAATAAAGTGCTTGTGATATAACCTGGTCAAAAGGAAAAACAAGGAATGAGGATTATGGTTTAGAGGAAAGATGCAGTTCTTGTCTAAAGAGGATATTTTACAGAGCTTATTTATTGGCTATTTTTTCTTATATTATTCTGGTTGTGCACCCATCTAACACTAAACTGCTTCTGGATTCCCAGTCTGCAGTTCGGGATTTGAAAGCACAGCTCAAGCCACCATCAATGCAGGTACCAACCGATGACAAAATTCTATCTCTGTCCTCAAAAAGGAAATGATTCATATTACTGATTTCAACTAGTTTATTTTGATGTTTGTTGAGATAAGTTAATGTTGAAATATATTATTGCATAGAAAATAAACTGAAGTAAACTACTGCTGCCATCGGTTGTCCTCAGTCTCCTTTTCTTGTGCTCTATAACTGCGCATGTCAGACTTGCTTGTTTCTTATGCAGAACTCCTTGCATGGTCACTTGTGAACTTCATTGTTGTGAATGTTGTGGTAGATGAATCTACTTTACCAATAGTTTTGTCTTCTCAATTCTGGTCGGCTGCTTTCATAGTCCATGTGTGTTAGTAGAACAAGTCAAATTTTGCACAGTTTTCATTGTTTCAGTTGACCACGTTATCGATATCTTAATATGTTTGATATGCACTTCTTTTCCAGTATTGTTGACTAGTTTTTACCTTTCCCATAGTCCTTTTTGGAGTTGAGTGCTTATGCTCTGGTCTAAATTTGTGAAATAGCTATTATTCTAGAACTAACTTGCTGCGTTCTAAATGTCCACTGCAATTCCAACTTCCTTTTCCTGCTACTGTTTTCTTCTAAGTTGACTTTTGGTTATCTGGACAGGCAAGGAGATTACTGTTGGATCCAGCAATTCACGAGGAATTTACACGTTTAAAGGCTTGTTCTTAAACCTCCTGATTGCAAGTTAAATTTTGCTAAGTTTATGCATTACATGTATACATGGACACCTTATTTTGCTTGGATTCAGTAAATACTTTAAATTGTAATTTTAAATAGTTCCCTCTCACTTTCCTTTAAATTTTAAAAGAAAATAATTCTTGGACTCATAATTTATTTTTCATCAAAATTTTTCTTCCTCTCACTTCTTCATCCTTCCAAACACAAGAAGGAAGTGTTATTTTCCCTTTTTGTTTCCTTTCCTCCCTTGTTTTCCACAAATTGAAACAGTGTTATAGTTTCTGCAATCCAAATATATACTAGTGGTTTTTTTTTTTTGGGAACGAATTTGTTCTGAACTTTTATGTAGATGCAATTTTTCACTTAGTTTCTCGCTGTTGCATGATATGTCTTTCTTCATTATTTTGTTCTTGGGTTTTAGAGAAATGAAAGGATTTGCAATTGTTGAAGTGGTTGTGTGTGTTATATGGATGTTACACTTGATGATCAGATCTTCTGATAGTTAGTCACAGACTTCATTCCTTTATGGATATCTATTTAATAAATCTTTCGGTGCTGTAACAGAATTTGGTTGAGGAGAAAGACAAAAAGGTGAAGGAACTGCAGGATAATATTGCTGCCGTCAATTTTACTCCGCAGAGCAAGATGGGAAAGATGCTGATGGCAAAATGTAGAACCTTGCAAGAGGAAAATGAGGAGATTGGAAATCAAGCAGCTGAAGGAAAGGTACTATTGAATGGCTGTTTTATCTTGTTTGTGTATTATGCCTTTTGTATCTTCTGTAAACGTTCTTCCTGGTATTTCTTGTTGTTCTTATAGGGAAAATGATATACTATTCTTTATTTTGCATCTTTGCGTGTTACTCTGGGGCTTTTGGGGCTGGAGGGGGTTCGGATACATGGTGAAATATTTGAGCAACATCATCTGATTATGACTGATAAATTGATATTGTTCTTAAATGAGAGCTTTTTAATTTCACCTACAGTATGATGGCAAATAGATACTTTTGCTCCAATACATTTTCACCTTTTTGGAATGTGTTTCTTTCTGGATTTCATGTTAAAAGCATCTTCATAATCGTGTTAATTGATATGCAGATGCATGAATTAGCGATGAAACTTGCTTTGCAGAAATCTCAAAACACAGAACTCAGGAGCCAATTTGAAGGTTAGTTGTGTACTAATGCATGCTAATCTGGAGATTGTATTGTTAAAAGTTATGTTACTAGATCCGATGATCCCTATTATGACTTTTTTTGGATAACGTATCTGAATTATTGGTGTTTGTTTTCATGGTCAGATGTTACTGTAATTTTAATTTATCTCTCTCTCTCTTAATCATTAAACTTTGTCTCCCTGTTGATGTAAGTCTTTCTGTGAACTGCTAAATATGAGACATGAATGTTGGCTAGCTAACCCTGGAAGAAATTGAGGGGTGCCTTCGCATCTTTTACTTGTTCTCTTTTTATTTACTAATTCTTCTGCATGGTACTTGTGCACAACCATTACCAAGTAGATTACAGAATTAAAAAGATTATGCCTTTATTGAAGCTTGAAGAACATATAAATGACAACTAACAAGTGAATCTATTCTTTTTTGGTGAGGGAGTTAAGAAATTGATTTTTTACAGTTCACACAATGACACTAATATGGTTAAATCTTGTGCTTGAATGCTATTGAATTAGTCTACAAGTTTGCTTCTTGCTTCCGTAGGGCAAATATATTGAGGTTGCGTTCACCTTTTTCTCTTCTATTGCTCACTAGCATCAGTATCTCATTAGCTCCTTGCAATCATAGGGCTTGAAAGTGCATTTGATGGTCACAAGTCCACAGATACCTCTTATTTTCTCTGACATCAATAACTTGTATTCATGGTAGCTTTTTATATGCTTTTGGTTCTATGGAAGAATACCATTTTGGTCAGGCTGCAGAATCCATCTGAATTTTAGTTGCTGTTGCTTTGCACATGATCTTTGTCTTATGTTTCATATCATGAATTCACATCAGATTGGGTTCAGAGCTTTTTGATTCTGAAGTGCTCCTTATGCAGGACTTTACAAACATATGGAGGGCCTGACAAATGACGTGGAGAAATCAAATGAAATGGTTATTTTCTATGTTCCCTTCTCATTTGCTATTCAAGAGTTTAATTTCTAGATTTACATAAAATTGCTTGAGCAGATAACTGTTGGAGAATCCTGCCTGTGATCATGAGATAAAATGAGCCCACTGCCCTTGCTCTTCCTTTCAGTCTATCACTAATCTTTTGACCGTTAGAATAATTGCATAATCACCAAGCATCACATAAGAGAACCCTTGTTATATGTAACTTGAACAATTATGAATATCTCATGTGGAATGGCAGGCTTGAGAATTTGTGTTTTCAGTTTCATTCCTTTCATTGTTGTGAACAAACAGTGAAGATGCAATTATCTATTCCTTTTGTGGCAGGTACTTATCTTACAAGAGAAGCTAGAAGAGAAGGATCGTGAGCTTAACAAGTTGAAGCTTGAGATCCAGCAGAAAAGCCCTGTGGAGGGGAACACCGATTCAGCTCCTAATAATACAGTTAACGATGAAATCGCGATAACAAAACAGGAAACTGATATCGACTAATTTAAAACAATTTTGTAGAATGCCATTGTTTTTTTTATCCCTGATCATGTTGTTTGTACGCTGTACATTAAACGTTCATGTTATTATTTTTCAACATTTTAGTAATCCTGTGGAACTGCTAATGGCGGTTCCAAGGTAGGGCACAGCTCAAACGTTATTTTGAAAGTAAAGGCTTAGTGAATGCCAGGCCCAGGAGGACGCGTATAAGTATGAGGTGGGAATATAACCCTGCCATATATTAATTTATGAACAATTTTTTAATTTAAAAGAATTTGCCATGTTTTGTTCAACACTTGAAAATTTAATCGCTTTGAACTTCTAATAATCAATTCTTAATTAATCAAAAACCAATTATACTTGTGAATAAGCGGTTTAGCTTTATATCGACCTCTATTGATGTCTTATCCAATGAAATTAAACATGCTTTAATTGATTCTCAAAAAAAAAAAAAAAAAAAAAAAAAAAAAAAAAAAAGCATCATTTATGTACAAAGATAGGATTGGTCAAATGTAGCAGGAAGAAAGGAGGAAAACGTCAGTGTTTTGTTATTCAGTTCAGTAGTTCAGCGCTGAGGCCACCCCAGTCCAGCACTGCCCATATTTCCAACTGCTTCTATAGGTGTGATTAAACCCTTTCTGCTGTTGCCTAAAGCCTCACCCTGTGCAATTGTAAACAAAACCAAAATAAGAATCACTACAGTTAAAAGAGGCTTCTGTTATACTATTAAAATGTCTAAATAAATGCAAGAACACATCTTTGTTTTAGAGCCTAAAGGTCATTTTCAAATTTTTTTTTTCTTTTTGTTATTGTTTCATGGATAACCTAAACAAATGCTGTTAGTTTTACCTCATTCCAGCCCATATTTTCAAGTAGTTTCCTGGCATAACTACCAGCTCCAAATGACATGTTCAAGGCTTCAGCTGCAGCTTCCTCTGTAGAAGTGGAAGGAGATGGTGAACCACCAACGTCATCAGCTAATGAACTCTTTTGCCCAGGGCCCACACCGAAACCACCATGCAAGGTTCTTCTCTCAGCAGCTCTATCCCTGTACTCATGGATTCTTTGCTGGCAATGGTTCAAAGGGTATGTTAAAATTGTAACAGAATAAAGGAGAAAAGAAGCATAATCCGCATTATGATATACACAGAATTCTCTGTGACTGCAATCTCTTCCTCTTATACCAGCAAAATGACTTCAAATTATTTTCTATGTGATCCTTTTATAGAATTTTAGTACTTTTCTGACAATAATGAGATAAGTTCAACAAGGATAGCAATTTAAATCCAAGCTCTTATGCTACACAGTTTACCTTCTTGGCTGTGGAGAGTTGATTGGATGGCATAAACATCTCCTTGAAATCAATGTCTTCATCTGCTAATTTTGCTTCACTTTTCCCAAGGGATTTTGTCAAGGAAATATCTCCAATATTGATAGATAACTCAGGGAAACCCCAATCTTTTGTTGGGTTGGAAGAATCATAACTTGCCAAGGAAGACAGATATCTTGCACTAGGAGTACGCAACTTATAAACTTGCCCTGAAACGAGAAGATATTTTAGCAGCCTCATGATTTTTTACTCATTAGTGGTACATATGGACAATATATGGAGAGTATTTAAAAATTTCAAATACATTTTTTTTCCACTTGCTCTGGAACAGACCCTAAACATTATGTAGGCTAGCTAATACCATCTGGCGCAGGACTTGCAAAGACAATTCTAGCATCTACTAAATGAAGCAAATTCGAACCTGTTCTAACCCGTACCAGGTCAAGATGTGCTTCACAAATTGGAGCACTTTTAAAACGACCACCACTGGAAGGCATAGAAGGATGAAGCTTAGCAGACTGTTTCACCAGCCGTCCAACCAGCCTAGATGTCTGACCTTTTCTATCCTTTCCAAAACCCGTGACCACTGCCCAGTCCCACAACTCCACAACATGAAAATCCAGCACTGGCTGTTCTCCAGAATGAACTACTTGACCATACTGAGCTTTCCAGTTTTCTTCATCCCTGAAAGCATCTGCGAGCAAAAAGCTCAAAACTCTTAGTCCACATCAACCCAGAAAGTATAATTTGTTAACTAGTTTCTAAAGAGGATAGTAAAGTGTTTTGCATTGGTAAAATTGGCTCCCAATAAATATATCTATAAGTAATTCCTAAAAGTTTCTAAACAAGTCCAAATCCAACATAAAGAAGCAATTAGTCAGAGGGAAGAATAAACATAACATTTATCATTCCACCAAAAGGCAATACCTTCATCTATAATACTTTCATGCTGATCAGTTAAGCTACAATGCTGCTTTGAGACCCAATCACCTTCTGACATCTGATTATCATCATGAGATGTGCCTCGACAATATAAAACCATTTAGGTTATGGTAAAAGACATGGAGAAACTTTCAACCAAATTGTATAGTATTCTATTTATAAAGGTGATACAAACCATCGGTTGAACAGTTGAAATGATCCCCATCATTTCCTTCAAACGACATTGTTGAAACATTAGAACTATTCACTGCTTGGTTATAGCCAGAAAGATAAAGGTTGATAAGTGTTTCTTCTAGCCTGAATTAAGCATATACAAAATTAGAAGATGCATTAGTAGCATCTAATACAAAGAAATATGGATTCATAATGATAGATGTAGCATACCACTCTGATGGCGGAGGTGGATTTTCGGATGCTTGGTTGGAGTTACAGTCTTTCTGTCCTGTAAAAGAAATAGAAAAAGAAAATGGAAAAGAGTTCACGCGTGCACTGAGAGAAAAGCATTGCCATAAAGTATTTTCATACAGGTGAAATAAACAACCAAGTTTAGAGGGAAGAACCCTTGAGACAGAGTTATCAACCACCTTGCTCAGGTGATAATCGGACACATCCATCACTGCCAGATGGGAGAAACATGGCAAATGAAACTTTTAAACCCTATATAAATTGAACAGATGTCAACCCTATGTCAAATGAAACGTTTGATTCCTATAGATGTCTTTAGACTGATAGCATTGTTATTTGAACCAGCAAATAACTGCAATCTAGGGTTCAATTTGAGTAAAACAAATCTATTGTTGGCAATACTCGTTATAATCTTTTTAACCTATCAGCTTTTCTTACACATAACCAAGTGGCTCACCAAGGGTATTTCCATCAGGAGCATCGCCTCCACTACATTGGTAAGCATCAGATTGATCAGCTGGCAATGAAGAAATATTCTCCTCACTATTGAAATAAACCTGTCTTGATGACTCATTTTGAATGGGGTTATTAGGAACATTTCTTGAGGAACTATTTGATTCTAAACCATGAGCCTAGGACAAAAAAGCAACATCAAGGCATTATGAGAAAGGGAACACCAAGTCACATCACTTTAGATGATTTCCAAGGCAAAAAAAAAAAAAAAAAATCAATCTAAATCGTTAAGTGTTACCTTGTCAGATTCTAAAAGCACATAACTTCCATTCTCAAACTTGTAATAAAGCCCATCTCTACTACTATAGTACCAGCCACCATTAGGGTCATGGTAAATGCCACTTCTGCAGAAAATTGAAAGAAAAGAGAGAAAAAAAAAGAACAAGAAAACGGAAAAAACATAAAACAACTATTTAGAACAAAAAATCATCAAAATCAATGAATAATACTCCATCAAATGTTGAATCTTTCCTGATAACAAATGGAAGATTAAGAATCAGAATTCCGCAATTGTCAGCACTCAGCAACTCCAAGAATTAACAAAATATATATATAAAAAATGAAATAAAAGATTTCGTTTAATTGCTACTGCAATGGTAATTACGCAGTCAAATTCGCAGTTGGCTATAATTAAAAGAGCTAGGAGAGAAGTATGATCACTGTTTTAGGATTAAACAAAGGTATTAGCGAAGTCTAGAATAAAAACCTGGAGTGGAAGTAGAGCTGACTGGTTTCGTCCCAGATAAATGAACAATCGTCTTCTTCTACCTCTTCGGTTTCGGTTTCGGTTTCTTTCCCTCCCTCCATCTCTGTGCTTCTCTCCATCGCCATCGCATTTTCCGCATGCCAAAAAAAATGATTGTGGTAACTTGGGCCAGGAAATTTAGCTGAATTTGGGCTCAATGTCAGCCTCATTGGATATTTGACTGGCCCATGATCAGTACGCCGTGTCGTTGCAAAGTATTACTTAACATACTATAGCTTGCAAAATACATTTAAAAAGACGCTTTTATTTGATTACAGTATTAAAAATTATAAGATATTAAAATTTTATAATTTAAAACACTATAAAAATACTGTTAAATAATAATTTGTTGGTGTTGGTTGACTTGACAACAATGGCATTGTAATTATTCAACAAAATATTTTTATTTTATTGAATTTTTCTTAAAATGATTATTCACCTATTACTTGCTTAGACCATTTTAGTCATTTTCCACAGGAAAATTGAATTATAAGAATCTGATGTAATCATAGCTATTTTCGTACAAACAAACAGGAACTGCAATGATCGCAATGTTGATACGTGTTAAGCAGCAGAAATGAGAAAGCTTAAGTCCCTAATTTTGGACGTGGCTTTCTCTTATAGCCATGCGCACTGCCACGACACGACCACGTTTCACCTCTTCTTCGTTTTTTTTTTTGACATTCGTTTCGCCTCTTCTTCTGTTAACGTGGTTCTCTCTTATTGCATGCTGATGGTGAAATCGTTGTGAATCTTGTGATTCATTAGCTTCGTAATTTCCTTTTTAAGTTTCGTGAAGATTGTACCGACAAAAAGACTGTAAAGACTTGGGGCTACGATTTTTTTTTTTTTTTTTTTTTTTTTCAAGTAAAAACTGAAAAATAGTTTCGTCCTCTTTCGGAAATACATGCACCACCACCGAAGCACTGCCGCGGTGACGAAGACCTGCGTGGGCTCTGCGGTGGAGCCCACGCTGGTTGTTTTCAATGTTAGGTGCAGGAATTTTATTTATCGTCTTGTTGAGAACTCTTTGGAACTTTCTGGTGACAGTTATTTGTATTAGGAAAAATGTGCAAATATGGGGCAAAAAGAAAAAGGCCAAAAAAAAAAAAATCATTAATTTAATATTTTGAAAATTAATTAATTTTAAAGAATTATTAACCTTTAAAATGTGAACTGAAACGTTAACTAATTGTGAAATTACATACACACATAATTTGTTTTTATCGAGTTAAAAAAAGAGGTGATGGAGAATTTGAAAATTCAAGTTTTAGACAAATTTACTTATAATTAAAGAAATATTGATTTCCTACATATATATTTAATTTTATTTTATAAATAATTATTATACATCACAGATATTTATCTAAAAATTGCTCATAGATAATAAAATTTTTTTTCTTCTTTTCAACTGATGAGATAAAATGTGAGAGAATATTCTCTTTTAATCAGAAATTTTAAATTCAATTCTAAATATGAAATTTTTTTAAAATTTCGAAAGAAAACGCTTTATCATTTATTGAGTCGGATTAATACACTTAAACACCAAAAAAAAAATAAATTTTTTCTTGCAATAACAGAGAAAAATTAATTGTATGTTGAAAAAATTAAAAGAAGTAATAAAATATTAAATGAAAATTAAACAAGAGGAGACAAAAATTGTAGGGCCATAAGCTTAGCGGGAATCGAGGGCCGTAATAATGTAATACTAGTAAAAGAAAGCTGAAGAAACATCTAGATCACAAAGCGAAAGGCAGAAATATCTGGTATAGTATAAGTCAAATGGACCAAAGATAAGATTCCCATCATACAGTGCAAAGACAAGGCCAGCACAGAAATTAAAAGGAGTAATAAATCATTAAATCTATAAAATTGTTTTTAATTTTAATATACAACAATACAACCACTAGAACTAGAAGAATCCAGTGCAAAGACAAGGCCGGCACACAAATCCATGCTCTCCGCGCGCCACCTTTTCTATATTAAGGGACTTTCATAAGTTCCATGAGTATTTTTTAGACCGCAACACTTATCAACCTTATTTTCAGTGACATAAAAATGTTGCACTTGTGTGTCTAAAATGACACTCGAAAGCAAAAATTTCAACTCAACTTGTAATTAATTTGTGGTTGATTATAAGCCAACAGCAACCAACTTTTTATTGGCCTAAAAATAATACCCTCTCAAAAGATTTCTATATAAACGGTCCTCTCTTCAAGTCTTGAACACAGAAGTAGAACACAAACCAGAGCCCAACTTCCCTCCCTTTCTTTCCTCTTCTTTAACCATTTCCGCATAAAACCACTCCCATGGCTCCGAGCCTAAGCAAGAACTTATTAGACGCCGTCGGCCTTACAGATGATCATCAAAACCCATTGTCAATAACACTAGAAGGACCGACTTTTCTTGCTAATGGCCATCCAATTCTTACTGAAGTCCCTCCAAACATTATTTCTACACCATCACCATCACCGTTTCCATTTCCATTTCTGTCTGCTAACAAGACCAAGACCAAGAACATTGTGAGTTGTTTCGTCGGGTTCGATGCCGATGAGCCCAAAAGCCACCATGTGGTTCCCATCGGGAAGCTCAGTGGGATAAGATTCATGAGCATATTCAGATTCAAAGTCTGGTGGACAACCCACTGGATTGGCAATAGTGGGAAAGACGTGGAATATGAAACCCAAATCATGATTTTGGACAAAAATGACTTGGGACGCCCTAACGTTTTACTTCTTCCACTCCTCGAAGGATCTTTCGGAGCTTCTCTTCAACCTGGGGTAGATGAATACGTGGACATGTGTGTAGAAAGTGGGTCCACAAAAGTTTGTGGGTCCAGTTTTAGAAGCTGTCTATACATGCATGTCGGCGATGACCCTTATACCCTTGTTAAGGAAGCCATGAAAGTTATAAGGGTACATTTAGGTACGTTTAAGCTTCTGGAAGAGAAAACCGTACCGGATATCGTAGATAAATTTGGGTGGTGTACTTGGGATGCATTTTATCTTAATGTACACCCTCAAGGTGTATGGGAAGGGGTAAAGGGCCTAGTGGAGGGTGGATGCCCTCCAGGTTTAGTCCTCATTGATGATGGTTGGCAGTCCATATGCCATGACGATGACCCTATCACTGACCAAGAAGGTATAAATAGAACAGCAGCTGGAGAACAAATGCCATGTAGATTAGTAAAATTTGAAGAAAATTACAAATTTAGAGATTATGAGAGTCCTAGGGTACCCTCTGATAAGGGGATGGGTGCCTTTATCAAAGATCTTAAAGAAGAGTTTGAGAGTGTCGAACATGTATATGTTTGGCATGCTCTATGTGGGTATTGGGGTGGGATTAGGCCTAACGTCCCAGGTATGCCTGAATCTAGGGTAATTACCCCAAGATTGTCTAAAGGCTTACAAATGACAATGGAAGATCTAGCCGTGGATAAGATCGTCAACAACGGAGTAGGACTGGTCCCACCAGAACTGGCCCACAAAATGTACGAGGGACTACACTCTCATCTTGAATCGGTAGGCATCGATGGCGTCAAGGTTGATGTCATTCATGTAAGTTCTCGAAAACTCGTCCTAATTGTCCACGTCAGGATCAATGGATAATAAATTAAATTAAATTAATGAAAGAAGATTAGTTAATGGACTGCATATACCATATAGTACTAATTATTATTATTAATTAACTATATTACAATTGAGAAAGTGCAATGCAAGCGTTTTGGTAATAAATGCAAATGCAGGATTCTTTACCACTTAAATACTCCAATCAACCTAGAGTTCTGGGTGCATATGCCTTTGCCTGTAGTATCGATCGGTGAGTATTTGGAGGTTTACCAAATTTTTAGCTATTTTGTCCTCACTAATGTCTTTATTGTCAATTTGTATTTTGTAGTCTTTCGTTTCAGATTTCCAAAATTCTTTTCCTTAAATGGAGGAAAATTCAATAAGATTAATTAAATGAATATTTAGCTGAATTTTACTTGCATTTATTTCAAATTCTAACGAAATAGGTTCCTTTCAGTTGTTGGAAATGCTATCAGAGGAATTTGGTGGTAGAGTAGAGCTTGCTAAAGCTTATTACAAAGCATTAACTGCTTCCACAAGGAAACATTTCAGAGGAAATGGTGTGATTGCAAGTATGGAGCATTGTAATGACTTCATGTTCCTCGGAACAGAGGCCATAGCACTTGGGCGAGTTGGTAATGCCTTTAGTATTTCTTGTTCTAGAAGAAAAGAAACTTGAGATAAATTTATATATTCATTAAATTTGACCCTTTTGCAGGGGATGATTTTTGGTGCACTGACCCATCTGGAGATCCAAATGGGACATATTGGCTACAAGGGTGTCACATGGTACATTGTGCCTATAATAGCTTGTGGATGGGCAATTTCATACACCCAGATTGGGACATGTTCCAATCAACCCACCCTTGTGCTGAATTTCATGCTGCTTCGAGGGCCATTTCTGGAGGACCAATGTATGTGAGCGATTCTGTTGGCAACCACAACCTCAAATTGCTCAGTAGGCTAGTGTTGCCTGATGGCTCTATTTTGCGCTGCCAGTATTATGCACTTCCTACCAGAGATTGCCTTTTTCAAGATCCATTGCATGATGGTAAAACCATGCTCAAGATTTGGAACCTTAACAAAGTAAGCTATAATGTAATGTCTGTCTTTTATTATGTGATATTGCACTAGTGCCCTTAAATTTCACTGACTTGTGATTTTGTTTTTTTTATGGGGATTTGTAACAGTATACTGGAGTGGTGGGACTCTTCAATTGTCAAGGAGGAGGTTGGTGCCCTCTGTCCAGGAGAAACAAATGTGCAAACCAACATTCACTCTCAGTGACCTGCTTGGCAAGTCCTAAAGATATTGAATGGAAGAGCGGAAAGAATCCAATATCTATCAAAGGTGTGAACGTATTTGCTGTTTATATGTTCCCGGGAAAGAAATTGAAGCTCCTTAAGTCATCAGATAACTTGGAAATTTCACTTGAGCCATTTAAATATGAACTGCTTACAGTTTCTCCTGTGACAATATTGTTCGGAAAATTAATCCAGTTTGCTCCTATTGGACTGGTGAACATGCTTAATTCCGGGGGTGCAATTCAGTCACTAGATATTGATGATGATAAGAATTTGGTTAGAATTGGGGTTAAGGGAAGAGGAGAAATGAAGGTTTTTGCATCAGAAAAGCCGGTGGCTTGCAAATTAGACGGTGTAGATGTTCAGTTTAGCTATGATGATCAGGTGGTGGTAATTCAAGTCCCATGGCCTAATTCCTCAAGATTGTCTGCGATTGAGTACGTATTCTAAGTATAGAAAAATAAAGTTTTATTAGAAAAAAAAAAAAACCAACAAACATGAAAGTTTTTTTTTTTTTTGAACTTTTTCCATTTTGCCGTGTCTCAATTTCATTAGTATTTCTGCTTGTAACCATCACATATTCGCATTTAAATGTCCATTTCCTCCCCTCATTCCTCTTTTTCTAATATCTTTTTTCTCCTTGGAATAATTTCACATGAATTCGAGTTTAAAATCTTGTAATTTCATACAATTTTAATATGTTGGGACTTGCAGAGATCCAACACAAATTATTTGTTTGTTAGTCGAGAAACAGGAAGAAATTTGAAGGAGGAGAAGGAAAGAAAAGGAAAAATAACAGAATCATAATAAGAGACAGACATAAACTAAAAGATATTTATTAATTTATAGAATGACCCGTATGCCAATAGTTACATTATGTAATTAGAAACTAATATTTACAATTGAATCCTAATTACCATAGTATTCCTAATTAAGTTAATTTATTCATTTTACTGGTTGATGCAATAAACAATTAGAAGTAAAGTAAAAACAGTTGCCTGGCTTGGAAAAGCAGTAGCACGATTCCCTTTTCCCGAAAATTTTTTTTCCAATTTCCACCGCTAAGGCCACCGCTGGCCAGTTGCATGCAACCCTCCACCGCCTTCTCAACACCGTATCATATCATCTCGCCACCTTACAAACCAACGTAACGCACAAAGCAAATCCCCCTTCCCTCTCTCTCTCTCTCTCTCTCTCTTTCTACGTTCCATTACAGAAGCTGACTTCCTCCATGGCTCCAACTGTAAGCAAAGATGCTTAACTGAGCATGCAATCGATAGCGAATTACCGTTATCAATCACATTAGAAGAGTCAAACTTTCTCGCCAACGGCCATCCAATTCTCAAACAAGTCCCTACCAACATTGTTATTACACCATCGGCGGCGGACTGCTTCGTAGGTTTCGTCTTGATGAGCCAAGAAGCTGGCACGCAACACCGATTGGCAAGCTAAGAGGCATAAGGTTTATGAGCATATTCAGATTCAAGTTGTGGTGGAACACTCATTGGATTGGCAATAGCGGAAAAGACGTGGAAGTAGAAACCCAAATAATCCTTTTGGACAGAACTCAGAAGTACGGACTCCAATCGACCTTACGATCTTCTACTTCCATTAATTGAAGGATCTTTCAGATCTTCACTTCAAGCCAGTATTGAAGACGATGACGTGGATATCTGCGTTGACAGTGGGTCCAGTTTGGTTACTGAGTTCAGTTTTAGAAGTCGTTTATACATGCATGTGTTTTTTGACCCGTATAGGGTTATAAAGGATGCTGTGAAAGTCGTTAGGTCCCATTTAGGCACTTTTAAGCTTTCAGGGGAGAAGACTCCACCAAGTATTGTGGACAGATTTGGGTGGTGCACTTGGGATTCTGTTTACCGGGGGTGGATCCTAAATCAGTTAAAGATGGGGTCAGTGGCCTACAAGAGGGTGGGTGCTCTCCAAATTGGGTCCTTATTGATGGTGGTTGGCAATCCATTTGTCATGATGATCAAAACCCCTAGTGATGATGTAGAAGGTGTGGACCGTATGGTTGCTGGGACTATAAAGCCCAATGAAAGTCCAAGGCTAAAAAGTATCCAAGTAAATTATAAATTTAGGAACTATGAGAGTTCTAGGGTACCCTTTAGTAAGGGTATGGGTGTCTTCAGTAAAGACCTTAAAAAGGAATTTAGGGCATTAGATTATGTATATGTTTGGCATGCATTGCTTGGTTATTGGGGTAGGATTAGGCCCAACGTTCATGGCATGCCTCAGTGTAAGGTCGTTTCTCCTATGAATTGTTCGATGGGCTTCATTCTAGTCTTGCATCGGACGGTACTAATGGTCTCAAGATTGATGTGATTCATGTAAGGTTTTAAGGTTTTAATTGTGAAATTAAATTTGTTTTTGATAAATGTTTTACTAGGTTAAGCTTTTTAATTATATTATTGAAATAGAAACTATTAATTTGGTGTGGTTGCCACTTGCCAGTTGCTAGAGATGGTATCAGAGGAATATGGTGAGTAAGTGGAAGTCGCTAAAGCTTATTACAAGGCTCTTAGTGCTTCTATAAGAAAACATTTTAATGGAAACGGTGTTATTGCTAGTGTGGAGGAAGGCAATGACTTCGTGTTCCTTGGAACAGAGGCTATTTCACTAGGATGTGTTGGTATGTGATTTTGACTGAGAGAATTTATAATCTCTCTCTGAGCATGCTTCTTTTTTTAAGTCTATTTAAAAATAATGTATGAAAAATGAGGGGCAATGTGTAAATTTTGTTGTCGGAGATGACTTTTGGAGCTCCGACCCTGCAGGAGATCCAAGTGGGTCATTTTGTCTACAAGGATGCCACATTGTGCACTGTGTCTATAATAGCTTGTGGATATGCAATTTTATGCACCCAGATTGGGACATGTTCCAAACTACTCACCCATTAATTAGCCGGATTCCATGGTGCCTCCAGGGCCATTTCTGGAGGACCCATTTACGTGAGCGGCCAAATTCAACAACACAACTTCAACTTGCTTAAGACCTCAGTCTTGCCCGATGGCTCCGTTCTTCGTTGCCAATCTCATGCTCTTCCTACGAGAGATTGCCTCTTTGACGACCCTTTGCATGATGGCAAAACCATGCTCAAGCTCTGGAACCTTAATAAAGTTAAGATGCTATAAAGTTGCTCTTTTTTTTAAAAAAAAAAAGTTCAAATTAAGTCATTTCTAAGATCAGAAGCTGATACCATACTAATCAGATAATACCTGACTGTTAATTCATTAATACTTTCTAGTAGTTCGTATAGCCATCAGATTTAATATTTTCCATTTGATTTTGTTTCAGTATATAGGAGTTCTTGGACTATTTAATTGTCAAGGAGGAGGATGGTGTTGCATAACTAGGAGGAACATGGGAGCACCCAAGTTTAAAAACAGGATGGATTGTTTGGCAGGTCCTAAAGATATTGAGTGGGAAAATGGAAAGAACCCAGTTGCCATTAACACCGAAGGAGTGAGCCGGTTTGCTGTGTATTTGTTCCAGGAACAGAAGCTTAAGCTTATGAAGCCAACAGAGAAATTGGAGTTTTCACTAGAGCCATTTACTTACGAGCTGCTTATAGTTTCTCCAGTGCAGGCCTTGTCAAGGAAATTGATCCAATTTGCTCCAATTGGATTAGTGAACATGCTCAATTCTGGAGGTGCAATTCAGTCTGTTGAGGTTGATGAGAATGGAAATAGCGTGAGGATCGGAGTGAAGGGAAGTGGGGAATGGAGGATCTTTGCATCGCAAGAGCCAAATGAGTGCAAGATTGATGGAATGTGTATGGAGTTCTGTTATGATGATTGTATGGTTAAAATTCAAGTCCCTTGGCTTCGTTCTCCTGGAATTTCAATGGTTGACTACTTCTTTTGAGTTAAACTTAAACTCGAAAGTGGATTCGTCCTAATATATGGGTCCTGAGAGCCATGATGCGAGTGTAGTATTGATTTTGTAGTGCAGAACTGTCAATGAATTGTAAACCCCGGGCTAGCTTATTTGTTGCAGGTATATTATTAATGGCAATGTTGAGCCATCAGTTATCCGGATGGGAGAAAAAGTGAAAGCCATTCTGTTCAGCTTCGTGCATTTTGCTCTTCTATGGATTGTGATTTGTGAACGACAAATATTCCAAGAAATGACAAGCAGCGTGCCTGTAGTAAATTTTAGTACAAAAACGTTACCGTTTGGCTTTAAGACGGCAGGTAAAATAACAGGAAAAGGGGAAATAGCGTAAATAAAACACGAGTCGGAAAAAGGATTGTGGGGCTGCAAAGCAAAACCGTGGATAAAGACGGAATGTCTCGATGATACTTTTGTGTTCAACGAAAATCAAGAGAATTCGGTTGCTCTAATTCGCCAAGTTAAGAATGCAAAGTTTTACTCAACGATGAATTCATCCAAGTACATGGATAAGCAAATCACTGAACTTTCCAAATACCGGAGACGTTTCTTAGGCGATGATGAAGAGGAAGAAGACGATCAAGATCGCGGCTTCGACTTCCACACAATTCAGTCGCATACAAAATCTTTCGAAGGAACCCACTTCAGAGTATCATTCTCTCCTCAGTTGTCTCACCTGCTCTTGTTCTTTAGCTTTGGTTCTATTTTGTTGTTTTTACATATGGTGTTCTGTTGCCTCGGAAATTGCAAGGAGCTAAGACCGGATGCTGAAATTTTTTTACGAGTAAAATGCACATAGAGAAACATCCTTTTATTAGTTGAATTTCTCTTGCTGGATTTTTGGATAGATCCAAACTTTATGGTATTTTTGGTTAGAAGGGTGGGTAAGTTGATTTAATTTTCATGTTAATAGATAGTTTAATTATTTATTTTTTAATCTAGTTCAAATTCGAGGTTTGGGGCATCATTCTCTAGTGCTTTCTTCTTCATTATTATTACTATTGTTATTAATTTAGCTGAATTTCACCCAATTTGCCCTGTTCTTGATTTATTTTGTCCAAGCCTCCTTTTTTTTTTTTTTTTTTTTTAATTTAGTATAATGTTTCAAAAACAGATTGCACTGGGAGTTAGCTTGCAAAATAATGATTCGCTGTATATGTTCAAATGACATCCGCTTACATGTGTTCTAGAATCTAGGTGCTGCTTGAATACTTGCATTGCATAATGTTTGAAGTGTTGGTTTTGGTCATAACTTACAGGGTTGGAGTTCAAAGGACCATATTGATTCTACGAAATTCTCTGGTGAGAAAGCTGGGATTTTTAGTGATGTAGAATTGATTTCAAGTATTGATCAAAAGTTGAAGGAACATGTTGATGTTTTGCTGCACGCTGTGGAGTGTCTCAGTGCACGACTATCTCAGATGGAAAGTAGAACACGCCAAGCAGAAAATACTTTTGATGATTTAAAGGAATCAGTTGAATTTAGTCATGGAAGTACTGACAGAAAGCTAATGGAGCTAGAGACTATTCTAATAGAGGTATTTTAGCTTATTGCGTTCCTTAGTTTATTTTTGTCTTCATCCTCAAATTGTGGCTGGATTGTGTAAGGGTGCATAAAGAACACCGGATTCATATCGGGTAGATTCCATATCTTTTTGTGGCGAGCTAGGGCTTGGCAAAACTGAGGATTTACAGTTTAGAATTAGTGAAAGGGAGGGTCTAGAATTTTTAGGTTGAATGAATCCAATGGGTCAGGGAGGCAATCTTTCAAACTCTTAGTCTTGATATAGTTGAATGCATTAAATGTAGGCCTCATCGTGAGATGGCGAGGCCAAGTGCCAAGTTGAATCGTAAAATCTTACAGGGTTGGATTTTCAAGATATCTGAAGGGTCAAATACAAATTAGTAATATCCTTGTCTAAGTGAGAAATGCTCAGGGAGTTGTAGCATGTGTGTTCTTTCAAAATTTCTCCTTTCTGAGTGATACCTTGCAGATATTTTGTTGGAGAGCAATTGGTTATTCAGACCAGTGTTGGATGCCAGTTCGTGCTTCTTAACATAGTGATCCATTATTGCTATTTGCAAATTCTTGCAGGTTCAAAGTGGGATCAAAGATCTGAGTGATAAACAAGAGATATCAGAGGCTCAACTGCGGCTGACAAAGCTTTGTGTGTTGAAGGATGACCGAGAACCAGAAAAACTAAACAATACTGTTGAATCAAGTTCGGGTATAGAAGCATTGTCATCAGTCTCTCAGCAATCCAACCAACCACATCCAGTTCCAGTATTTCGTGCACAGCCAGTTCTTGCTTTCTCTTCTAATATCACAAACTTACCTCTTCAACATCATTCTCCGGCTCCACTTGGAGTTACAGCACCACAGGTTCCTGCGCATTCAGCATCTTACCTTCCCACTGTTGCTGCAACTGAACCACAACTTCCTTCCCAGCTACCCCAGAGCATTGTACCTCCAGTTCCACATCAAGGAGCTTATTATCCACTGCCAGTTTCGACCCCAGGAACCAGTCATCAACAATATGTTCCTTCAATTCAGCAGCCACAGCCATCAACTCACAGTCATCAGCCTTATCAACCACCATATAATCTTCCTTTAGACTCACACTTACCTCAGTTGCCCCAAGTGCATCCACCTTTCACAAGAGTGAATCCTCAAGTCTATCGTCTTGAAGAAGTTCCTTATGCGCCATCATCTCAAAGCATCCATGCACCTTCTCAGCCACGTGATGTGCCTCCTCTCTCCTCCCAGTTATTTAATACCGTTTCTGCTGATCAACCCTCAAACTTGCGTTATTCGGATTTTGCTGGAAATTCACAAGTTCAACGGCATCCACAAGGATACACAAATATCGTGGACTTCTATGGTTATACTGCTCCTACACATAATAGCAAGTCAATTGCAAAACCTTTGCAACCCTCACCAGCCCCTGTTGCCAACAGTGGTGAAATTAGTTACTCTCAGTTGCCAACTGCCCGTGTATTACAACATGCTATTCCAACTGCCTCTAGTGTGGACAGTGAATCAAGCTCTGGCGGGAGTGGAAACACGATACCAGTTGATGATGTTGTTGACAAGGTTGTTGGTATGGGATTTCGAAGAGACTTGGTGAGAGCAACAGTGAAAAAACTGACAGAGAATGGCCAGTCAGTGGACCTTAATATTGTGCTGGATAAGTTGATGCACAATGGATAACATCAGAATCTTGGGTCATGCGATGTTACTCTTCAAATTCTTTTTTTTTTTTTTTTTTTTTTTTTTTGTGCATACAAGATTGAAGTGGCAATTTATGAGTATACATTGTAAACTACATATTGTAACTGGCCCTTATGTGTGGTTAACTGGTTATGTTATTTGTGAATGTAAATACTGATTTGCATACCTATGCAGATTCCTTTTTTTTTTTTTTTTTTTTTTTGATCCTCTTTGCTACGAGCAGATTTACAGAGCTTTATCTTTTGTATGGCATTAGCCAAGTTTTGGTACAAAATTGCTTTAGATTCACCTTTTCATTTTAATGTTAATATTATCTTTTTTTGGAGTATATGTTCAATTAACAATGATCAAGTTATGGAGTGTTCTAAAGGTGACTCGTCATGTTATGTCCACCCGAGGATTGGTTCCTTATGGAAAAGGATGCAATGATGAAGGTGAGGAAAGAAAATGGAAACAAAAGGTGCTAATGGGTGGAAATGATTATAGTTGGAAAGGTTACAATTCTGCTTTGTTATGGAATATTTCCCTTTAACTGTCCATTTGCTCATATGATCAGAAAACCCATATCCAATTATTGCCAAATAGACTGGCACTAGTATTCGAGGAATCTTGGCTTATTTATTTCCAATTGACAAGAACATCCCTCCATCTTCATTCCTTTGTTTTTTATCGGAAGCAATTTTATTGAAAGTCCTCTTTAAGATGTTGTAGGGTTATCAGTTCGAATTTAGTTGGAGCAGAAAATGTACATAAATTGGATTTTAGCATTACTTGTTCTTGATTTGATACAAAAGGTCATTGATAAATGCTTGCGATTTATACTAGACACTAATATTCACATTGGCAGGTTAAAAAAAAAAGAAATCTTGTCGGTCCAAGCTACTGTTTTTTGGCCATGCCTCCATGAATCTTCCATAGAAAACAAACATGAGCTTATAAATTCAAAATTATTGGCAGCAAAAGAAATAAGATCCTATAGTCAATTCCAAGTTTACAAAAGTAGTGCCTCATTTCAATAATACACGATGAATGATTGGCTAAGTTTGCAACCTATGAATGAGAAGGACCATCTCCTTATGAATAGGTTGCAGAAGCCTCAAGATGAAACAAAGACTAGAGTTGCTAGATGGAGGACCATCTTTAAACCAAAAAAAAAAAAAAAAAAATCCTAGGCTGTGTTCGTTATGTTACCAATATTGTGGAAAGGATTGCTGTGACTGAGCTCTCAAGAAGTTAAAATTCTTGGTCCCAATTTCTTGAATCCTTTTCAAGATTGCTGATTTTGTGGACCCTTAAAAAACAAGAGGTTCAGCCAATTTGTACATTAAGAATTTAGGTGTTTTTTCGCTTTCATCTTTAATTTCATTCTGCTAGATTTTTAAGCAAGAAACTGGACAGAGATGGAGCTTTTACTGCCACTCATGGGTTAGAGCGTTGGTTTCGACGTGAAACCGCTTAACACGCGAAATTGTTAGAGTCAATATGAATACAACACGAAAATTAAACGAGTGACAGAAACACAACATAAAAATTAAATTAGTGACAAGAACACAACACGTATAATCCGCTTAATAATTAAATGGATTTTATACGGATAAAAACATAACACATATAACCCGCTCTTAATATATATATATCATATATGAAATTATATTTTTACCATTAAATAAAAGGGTTAGACAAGTCAATCCATAATATGACCCATTTAAATTCATATCATATGTGAGTCACCCGTTTATAGCACCAATGCATTTAGACTCAATCCTAACTCGTTTAATTTCCGTGTTAGGAAATGGTATTTTTGTACCATGATTCATTTTAACACCCCTACTTATGAGTATTTTGTTTGGATTGAATTCTAAATATTGAAAAAAATATGAAAAAAAATTTATTGTAAAAACCAATGGATTCTCTTTCTAGAATAATTTATTTTGATGCTCATATATCTACCATGAGATGGGGTGGAATCATTTGTCTTTGAGTCTTGGTTAAATAAAATAATTATAATGATAAATTAAAAATACTAAAAGTGGAAACTATCAAGATTACGAATATATCAAAACTTTCTTTTAAGTAATTACAAATATATATATATATATATAAAATTACAATCCATATGAGTAATATCAAGAATAGAAACAAAAACCCTAATAATACATAAATATATGGATTTATGAATATAAAGATATTTCTTTTGTTGACTTATTACTATTGCTTGTACAAAACACTACACACTATTATTGTTTAATTGAAGTCATGGGTTCTTAGAGAATCAATTCCATCTGTATTCTGCATGACAACTAATAAAGACATTGATTTATATTTTTAAAACATTAGATTCAACCAAAAAATAATAGAGAAAAAGCATAACCTTCAATAAATGTTTAATTTAACTTTTTTTTTTTAGTAAAGTATATGTATATGTTGTTTAATAAATGAGTCAAATTCAAATTTAAATCTGAATAGTTAAATTTTTCTAATTATGGATTATAAAGAAAAAGTTGAATTCGAGCTTAATATTTCAAGTTCATACTCAATTATATTTTCATTCGATTGAGCTTAGAATTGAATTTAACGTGCTTGACTCGTTTACCACTCTTGCCTACTAGATATAAAAAAATAAAAGTTTTACTTCACTGCTATAGCTAATTTCTTGTAAATAATAATAAATTAATTAATGATCCTCTGGTGCACAAACAACTGATAGCATTGATGACATAGCTCCACTAATATGTAGGTGAAATGTGTCCCTCTGTTTTGAGCTTATAAGCTAAGGATTTATTTTAGTTTATAAATAATACAATACAATTTTGAATTGAAATGGGATATTTACAGTCTAATTTAGAAAATGTGTTTCATGTTTGTTTTAAATTAAATTAGAATAAAGCATAAACATTTATTAAAAATCACTAATCACAATTATTTATCTTCCTATCACAGAATGTTAAAAAATAAAATAAAACAAAATTAGTTCATGCATGAATCTCCCAAAGCAAAACTCTGTCAATTCTGAATCTATCGCAAAGACTCCATTTGTTTACATCGATAATGAAATGACACCTTTGATTTGAAAAGCAAATATCAATAAAAGTTTAAAAAAAATTAAAATTAAAAGGTAAATTAAAGAAAAGAAAATATAAAAAAAAATAAAATTAGCTAAGAAAATGAAAGCATGGGTTTTTTAGCAGCTTTTTAATCTTCCCTTTCTGCTCGTGCTTATATTTAGTATTACTATAATAATTTATTTCCATACAATATTATACATTTATTATTTATATCCAAAAAGAAAAAAGAAAGGAAAGGAACAGTGAATCTACAATTCTACACTTTTAATGGTAGTGCCTTGTATTTTATCGAGATCTAGCATAGGGAAAACTGCAAATTTTCCAGGAAAATAGAAAGTAGGATTTCTTGATTCTTGGGAAAATTTCCCTGTCGGAGGTGTTTTCAAGGACAAGGCAATAAAATTTCCAGCGGGTATTAGCGCCCATAGCCATCAATATCATTTCTTGAGTTTTTCCCTCTCTGTTTCTTTCTGTATTTTCTTTTTTTTTTTTTTTGTCCAAAATCAAGAATGCCATATTTTGATTTTGATTGGTTTCTCAGTCGTTTCAATTTAAAACTCTCAATAAGACGGCCAATACTGCCGCTGTTTTCTTGCTATTGGTTTTGATTCTTCACTTTGAGGAACGTATTAATCCAACTGACTTGAACGTTTCTTTCCGCTTATTCTCTGAAAAGTTGAGCAACAAATTTTGTTTGTTTTGTTCCAAAACCTGACACTTCTCATGCGCTAAAAGGCTCTAGAAACCCAAGAATCCCACTTGTTTCTATCGGTTTCCGGCAGTTTTTAGAGTCCTTCCAAACTGCTCATTGCTGTAATTCAATCACAGAATCCATAGTTACAACCGCTCTTTTCTCCAGCACCCATTTGGCACTCGAGCCCTTTTTACCTTATCTTCTTGATTTTGCTACAACCCTTCTTTCGGTTTCTCCATTACTCTTACCTATTAGCTCTGTCCTGTGTTTCTCCTCTGTTTTCTGCTAAACACACTGTTTTTTTTGCCAAATCCCCTGTTTTTTCAAGCTCATTTGCTCTAAATTCTGAGAGAAATGGCAAGGTTCCTTGATATTTTCACCGTTTGGAACTTGCTTTTAGTGTCAATTGCTATCAATTTAAGCTTCATTTTGAAGCTATCTGTGGACAACCAGCCATTGATTGCTGGTGATGGTGCGCTTAAAGATGAACTGTCTCTGCAGGGGACACATCTCTCTGTTTCTTCATCCACCTCCTATTCCTTTTCTTCTTCAGCTCCTTCTGTTGACGGGGACGACGAGAGAGTCATCAATCTTGACCAGTAAGTGCATATAAACATTTTCTTTCTTTCTTTTATTCTTGAATCTTGAAAAAGAAAAAAAAAAAAAAATCAAGATTGACATTATCTGTTGCATGAGTTGGTGTAGTTTCTGTAAAATTAACATTTTCTTTGTCCTTGGTTATAAATTTGAAGAGAAGGGCAAAACTGAAATATCATATTCATAATCATTATCAAGGGCAATTTGGAGTAATTATTAGTTTCTTGCTCTAATTTATTTAATACTGAATCTGTACTTGGATTCCATAACGTGCGTTAAGCGGCATGCTTACCTCAGGGGACTACCAACCCATGCTTTGTAAGCTTATGGTGCTTGGGCAGAGAGTAGACAAAGACAGTTCATAGATTCAAAACAGGTTCTTTTGTTAGTATTTTAGATTTTTCATACATTTGGTTTAAAACCTGAGCCTTTTTTAAGTACTTGATTTGATTACTGTTTTTTGTCCTCTCTCTGTTCCCAAGTTGAAGGGTGAGTAAAATATTTTGTTTCTTGGACAAGATTTTGCACCATCAGTGGTGCTTAGTGGTGGCGTTTTGACCAGCACCATCATTTCGTAGCTTAGTTGTGGTGCTTTGTGGACCTTGAAACTCCACATAAGCTTTGTAACAGTTTTTTTTTTGTATAATTTTATACAAGTTAATAGCAAATTGGAGGAGCCCATTTTTGCACTTATGGTTAAAACTAGTATATGCATGTCTGGGGGTCCCATCTCTGTTCTATGTTTTTTCCTTAATATTTCAACCCTTCTATTGGTTTTGGTAGTTGGCCTTTCAAAAGATCTAAAGAATTATAATTAAAAAAAAAAAAGAAAAAAAAGATGTGGGACTATCTATTTCTTTGGTAGCTTAATGACCTCTTGGTTAAATGGGAAGTGGGCTTATGTCTATATGGACCTACCACTTTGTGGGTCCTGTAAGCGCATCTTTGCTTAGTGGGTCAGTAAGAAGCAACATAAAAATTACACTGATAATATGTTAATCCAATTATTTACTTAATTTCTTAAATAAAATAAAACTATCTTTACATTTATAAATTTATTTATTGAGGTTCTATTATTTATTTATTTTGTATGGTTGGTTAATGAAGTGGCGATCCTACCATGTACGAGAGATTCTGGCAAGAAATGGGTGACGAAGCAACGATTATAATTCCAGGGTGGCAATCTATGAGCTATTTTTCTGATATAACGAATCCTTGCTGGTTCTTGGAGCCTGAATTTGCCAAACAAATAGTTAGGCTCCATAAAATTGTTGGAAATGCAGTAACTGAGAACCGACAGATTGTGGTCGGCACAGGTTCTACACAACTTTTTCAAGCTGTGTTATATGCTCTTGCTCCGCAAGATGCAGAGCAACCTATTAGTGTTGTATCTGCAGCCCCATTCTACTCCGTGAGTATCTTTCATTGCTGGTTATCTTATATGGTGTATGTAATATAATTTGGGAAATTTTATGCAGTCTTATCCGGCAATCACAGATTGCCTGAAATCCGGGCTGTACAGATGGGAAGGGGATGCCACACATTTCAGAAAAGAAGGGCCATACATTGAGCTAGTGACATCCCCTAATAACCCAGATGGATTTGTCAGGCGTTCTGTCTTAAACCGAACCGAGGGTATATTGGTTCACGATCTTGCCTACTATTGGCCCCAATATACTCCCATTTCTTCTCCGGCTGACCATGAAATCATGTTGTTCACCGTCTCCAAGACAACTGGACACGCCGGTATGCGCATAGGGTAAGTTATTTATTTACACCTATAAAGACTATTTCTACGTTAATGCCACAGACTTTTTCTATATGCTTATTCTACTGCTTGTCATTGGAACATTTACCAGATGGGCTCTTGTGAAGAACAAAGAAGTTGCAAAACGAATGGTTAAGTATATAGAGCTCAACAGCATAGGCGTGTCAAAGGATTCTCAGTTACGGGCAAGTAAAATTTTAGACGTGGTGTCTGATAACTGTGAATCTTCTGCCAATAATAAGTCTCTCTTCGAGTTTGCTTATCACGTCATGGCAGAGAGGTGGCAACTCTTAAGGGCGGCAGTGAAAGTCAGCGGTTTATTTAGTTTGCCTGAATTCTCTCCCGGCTTTTGTAGTTTTCGCGGAAGGTTTTTCGAAAGCCAACCTGGTAATTTCAGCTGCTGTTTCCATTTTCATTCTTTGGCATTAGGAGGTAAAGATAGTAAATTAACGTTTTGGTACTGTGTTCTTGCGCAGCTTTTGCATGGTTAAAATGTGAAGAACCTATAGAGGATTGCGAAAGCTTTCTTCGGTTTAATAAGATACTGACCAGAAGTGGGAAATACTTCGGAGTTGGTGTTCAGTATGTTAGAATTAGCTTGTTGGATCGAGATGACAATATTCTTTTGTTTATAAACAGATTGTCTAATATTACTATTGACGATGTCTACCAACATCTGAAGGAGAGATGAGCAGGACTATTCTTATATTTATCATTTTAATTAAAGGAAAAAAAAAAATTATCAAGTGAAAATTTATCCGTTTCTCCCAAATTTCTAGACTTTTTTTCTTTTTCTCTCTGTTTATATTTCTTATTGGGGAATTGGAAATGCTTCAGAATCAATTATGAATATTACTTTAATTCGTATAGTTGTCAATTTGAGGAAATTAATTAATTATTAACTTATTAATGTAACAAGTATGCTTTTAATAAATAAAATATAAATCTAAAATCTATAAATACACAGTTTAAATCTTTCTTGAAAATTTTACTTTAATATGGTGTGCTCAATTTTAGAAAATAATTACCCTATAATTAATACTTATTATTGACTTAAACAAAGTACTACAAGTTATAAATAACAAAATATACTATAACAGGCAAATGTTTTTAATGTATGAATGCTTTGAAAATTATAATAACTTATGTTTAAATATTTTTATTATTACGTGTGATGATGATGGATTACTTAAAAATTAATAGTTATAAATTGGTATTGAATGATGGATGTCCTGAAAAATAAATTTCCATTTATAATTACGTTATTACTTTCTTTACTATAAAATTATTTATGACTGTACTTTTTTTTTTAGCAATTATAAATAAATAAAAAATAAATAAAAAAACCCATTTAAATTTGGTTGATGCAATTAACTGCGATTTGGTTATCAAACGGTTCGATATCCTGTCCTATTTTCTAAATTTAAATATGTAAATAATTATTTTACTTATAATAATCTTTATAATTGTTTATTAAATGAAATGAGTTATTAAAGATAAAAAATGGCAAAATAATTTTTATTGACTGAATTTTTAATATGCGTATTTTGTCAAATCATGCAAAAAAAAAAAAAAACGGAGGAAATATTTTTTTTCCTTGTATGATCAAATTAATGCATTAAACGAAGCTTAAAACATAAAACCAAAATCAAGCAATTGATACGAGTAAATTACCTTTTTCTGATGGACCACCCTCTTTGAAGATAATTTTTGTGGTACACACATGGGACAACTCCAAGCTGCAAAATTTTGAAGAGTTAGTATCTAATCGCAGTGTTGTTAGAATCTATTTTGCAAGACCACATTATGATTATGTACCTGCCAAACTTTAACTTTCGGGACCATCAATGATCTCTTCCATTGTACAATTTTGAAGTTGTTACCCTTATGTCTTTCTGCATTTTGGGTCCCCTCCCTGCATCAATTTTTAAACAAAGTTACCACTTTTAAGCCAAGAATTTCAGAATTAGTAACCGCTCCCTCCACCACCCTTTTGTCCCTCTGAAACCTTCATTGCTCACACCTACTCGAGCTCTTAATTATTATATTTGCCGGTGCTTTCACTTGCTATCAATTTAACCTTCATTTCGCAAAGAGAACCTCGAAATGAAGGATATATTGATAGCAAGTTAAAGCACCAAAACAGTTCGAGAAGAAAGAAAAGAGAAGAAGTCTGAGGGTGGGGACGAAGAACTTAAAAGAGACAGAGAGAGAACTGACCTGTTAGTTGTTTTACATGATGCTACGGAGAAGGGATTGGAGGTATTTATAGGAAAAATTTCATGCGATATTATCAAGGCAAAAAATAAAACGGATATATTTTTAAAAATGAAATGAAATGATTTAAGGTACAATCAAAAAACTTTCACGTGAGAAAGGTGAAAGATTTGTCTATTTCTAAAACTAACAAATAAATTTTAAATAAAATTAAATTATGTAGTTGCAATTGACAAAATATTTTAAATTGCCTATTTTCATATTTCAGACCAATTTAAAATGTATTTTCATAATTAAAATCAGAAAACTTATGTCTCTCTATAACGTAAATAATAATACTTTCACGAACAAAAATAATTTAGACCTTAACAAAAATATTACACTATTTTTAAATTCGATAAAAACACAATTACATGCGTATACGAGAGAAATAATACATTTTACAATTATTAATGATTATGATAAAGTATTTTCATATTTAAAATGAAACAACTTTGAATTACGAATAGTGCACATTAATTAACGTATTTAAATTTCAATATGTGATATAAAACACATCAATTTGTATGACAATAAAATTTAGTAATAAATGTTACAGATTTTGTTGATGAAAAAATGATAAGATATTTTCATATTTAAAATAAGTAGATTTCTAACTCTATTTGTAACGTTGATTTTTTTCACGTGAAATCTTAATAAAAATATTAAATTATTTTAAATGAGACAAAACATATTCACGTGAATTTTTATAAACGTAAATTCTAAAATGGATAACAAAAAGATTAGATTATTTTAAATACGAAGAAACACGTTCACGTGAATTTTCATAAACGTAAATTCTAAAATTTAAAAGTCATGTGTGAGTTAAACAAAAATACTTTTAAGCCAAACTTACTTTTATCCATTGACACTTAACTTATTATTAGTATATATTAACAAATTTAATTTTCAATTTATGGCATAAAACAAAGTATAACAATAAAAATAAAAATAAGTAAAAAATTTTATAGGTATTAATGATGAAAAAATGATAAAATATTTTCATATTTGAAATGAGAAAATTTTTAATTTATTTATAATAAAGATAAGGATATTTTGAAGTGAAAGCATCTCAGATCTTAACAAAAATATTGAATCATTTTAAATATGACAAAAACATATTCACTGTGAATTTTTATAAACATAAATTAAAAATTTTAACAATATCAAACAGTAAAAACATATATATATATATATATTTGAAGGTATATATATGTTTAGTTGAATGTCCTAGATTTGGATAAAACACTCACATAAATTGTCGTATAGGCAACTCATAACATGTTTTGAGAAATGTCTCAAATTTGAATCAATATATTTAATTGTTAGAACACTGAAAAGTTATTCATGTGAACTTTCGTAAGTGCAACCACAAAAATTAAAATATTTATATGTGGTAAGAAATATAAGAACACTTTTAATTGATATTTTAGATTTGGATGACAATAATTATTTATTTTAAAAATATGATAGAAATTAATTTAGGTAAATTTTCATAAATACAACATATAAATTAAAAGGAATTGTAACATACATATCTAAAGGAATTATCTGTTTATGAGACAAATAAATATTAAAAGATTATAGAATGGGATAGATGACATTCACATGAACTGTCATAAAGAGAATTCAAAACGATAAAAGCATTTATGTTTAATGAAATGTTTCATATTTAAACAAAAATATTTAATTTTTACGGAACAATATAGAAAATATTCATGTGAACTTTTATATGTGTACGAGATAGATAAGAACACTTTTAAGTGATGTTTTCTATTTGAAAGAAAAAATATATTAGAACTATTTCAAACTAACATTACAAAAATTCATTGAATTTTCATAAATAAAATATAAGAGTAAAAATAGTTATATATTTATAATAAAAAAAAAGCTTTCATATTTTGAATTCATGGAGTGATAAAAGTTAGATAAGTTGCGATTTTCATATATTACAATTTCATACATTATCTTCTCCTTTTTCTCTCATTCTCAGCGCCGAACAATTTTGTTTCTTTCCATTTTTTTCTATCGGAGAAAGAAAAAGGAAATCTATAATATATAAATTAAAAAAAAAAAAAAAAAAAAAAAAAAAAAAAAAAAAAAAACTCTTAACTTCTCTTCCTCACTCGCATCGCAAAACACAAGCCACAGAGCGCTACAAGTCCATCAATTCTCCATATTGCATTTCTAGCATCATTGATTGAAGAGGTTGACTCTCAATATATGCTTTTGATCGTTGTCCTCACCAGCAAAGAGAAGTTTACCAATTTAGATCCGATCTCTGGTTGCTTGAAATAAGATTTTTATACTCAGCCTTTAGTTTTTTTTTTTTTTTTTCCTTTGAAAAAGCCTCGATCTTACTCTAAGGAAACCAATGAGCTTCCGATCTATTTGCTTTCAAGGATCTAAGAAGATGAATTTCATATGAATTTTGAGTTTTCAATTTTTTGATAGCTGTTAGCAATTCAATTCAGTTGATCTTTCAGGTGAACAATCCTATTCATTCAGTTTGGTGAGAAATTCGGTCAATTAGTTTGATTGAAAAATTGAGTAAAAGCTAATTGAACCAACATAAAATTCGTATATTTTAACTGCCAAACAAGATTGAAATTTAAAAAAAAAAAAAATTGTGTATTTTTAAATGTTTGTCATGTACAAGACATCAAAACAACATTAACACTACATAAAAAAGGTAGAGAAAAACAACTTGACAAGGAACTCTTACGACACCAAAATTTGGAAGAGAGACCACTTGGGAATCACCATTATTACTCTACAGGTTCCACAGCTATGCATATTTACGTGACTGGAAGATGTATAATCAATAGATTCCTACATTAGTCTTAATTCATACTCGCCAGCCATCGTTATGTACCTGACCCATGGTAGAGCCTGATATCCGCTTTTTTCAATAATCTTCAGGTAGCGAACCTACAAAATCCCAAAGTCGGTATATTATTGAATTTGAGAAGACTGGCTCACATATCCAATAAGAACTCAAACAAGACCGTGTACATGGATCGGTTAATAAAACAAATGCATGGATGCACTGCACATATGAAACTGACATATGATGTGCTGATGTTAAAAAGGCAGCAATGCACGAGCAGCCCCGTTGCAGTAGTTATTGAATCAGCCATTAAAATGATTTTAAATATGCTTTTCCATAGAACCACCAAGGTGAGGCAAAATATATGCACGATCCCTTAAAAAGATATTGAAGGATGTACCTGAATCCCAGAGACAGTAAAATATGGAATCTCAAACTTAACGCTGATGGGAGCTCTTCTCTGAGGAGTTGCTTCTTCGGCAGTTATGCTAGGAAAACTAAATTCTGCCCTCAACATATACTCCTAAAACAATATTTTACAAATGAGATTAAAAACATGAAATTTTGCTCTTTCCCAGTAGCAGTTGAAAACAGCATTCATGGGGCTATGCACAAAATCCTACCTTATTACCAGGAAAAGATTTAATTTTCCAGACCAAAGCATCATTTTCTGGGGCATATGTAGCAGAGCCCATCGATGTACGGATATTAGGATTTGTGGAATCAGATGGCACAGGCAGTTCAATTTCAACATTAGTTGCAGTGCTGTGCCAAAAAACAACAGAGTAAATTCACAAATGATATTGTTCAAAATAGAAAGAAATAAATAAAATATGAAATGCTAATGGTTCTGACAAATGAAGTGAAGGGAATAAGAAACCAGGTGTGTTTCAGAAAGGAATAGTTTAGTCATTAGTGTCTCTAGACATACACTTGTACTCAACTTGTACCACAGGTACAACATTTGTAAAGCATGCACAAGAAAAATGGAAGTAGCAACATGCCTCCTACCCTCCTCCCTCCCCTGTCTTCACCCGGACAGGAGGCAAATGTTAATGGATGGCTAATATTGTGGTCATTTCAAGAGATTGGACAACTTTAATTTATTGAGGAAAATTAACTGTTGATAACAGCCAAAAATCAAGTTTTTAAATTTAAATTGGGGCCATTTCCTACAATTAGCAGCAGACTGATTCATTTCTGCAACCAAATTTATCGTCATTTTTTCTTCACAACATAAACGTACCTGCGCTCCTTAAACTGACTCCGAGCTTTTACCATTATCTCAATTCGACTTCTAGAATGCTTTTCAACTTGAGCTTCCACCCAAATGAGAGGTTTAACCTGAAACCGTAAAAAGTAGAGGTCAGATGCTCTAAATTTGTTCAATAAGCGAAAAAGGTTCGTATATTGATGTATGGGGCCGATGTCGATCAACTACTAGATTGCAAGCAATCAAGCATCTCACGCCATACATCATTATCTGCCCTACCCATCAAAAGTAAAGCAATAGAACATAGCAAAAAGAAAGCAGGGGCAGATCATACAAGAACATAGGACAAACCTGAGTACTCAGTCTGTAGGTCATCAGATCAAAAGATCCATCTGGTGGTATGAAGGATATTGTCCGGTCATTTTCAAATCTAGCCAAACGTACACATCTAACAGAAGGAGGAGAGGAAAAGCAATATAGAACAGGAAGCTAAATGTCAGCAAATGAAGTAGCAGTAAAAATATCATAATCCCAGATTCAATTAAAATATATTAACATGAAGGCATCTCCAAAGAGACATGTAATCTTATGCATGTGAGCATCACACATGAAGGTGTATATACTATATGCTTATGTGTGCATATGCACACACATCATTAACTAACGTTCAAGACCAAAAAATTTAGAGAAAAAAGTTTAGAAGACCTACTGATGAAACTTGATATCATCTAAATCAATAGCTTTTCCTTTTGTTGCTCGACCTTGAGCCTCCAAAAGTACTCTATCATTCAGGCCAAGCTTGCATTCAGGCATGCCGCTGAAACAATGATGCACGGTCAATTTCAACCAATTTCATACACAAGTACCTTATGCTGAGGGATCTTAAAAATTCCTCCACTTCAAGACAGAAAGTTCAAGATGTTCAATAACATTACTATCAAAAACATATTGTGGAAGAGAATGGCAATTTCTTGCAGTCTTACTTGAAAATACATTTAGAGTGAAAATGCTTTAGAGCAGGTCTAATTTTTGAAGTAGCTTTCACTTGGGAATTTGGAGAATTAAGGACCACAGAGATGTTATATGGTAATTGTGTTGATACATTGAAACAATAGATTAGAAACTGATTATTTTCAAATAAACAGATAAACAAATGCATTGTAGTTAAATAAGGCTTTCACATGTCTTTCAAGCTTTCTTTCACAAAATTTCCTAGGTCTACAATTTTGTCTCTCTCTTAACTAGAAACATTCTATATGGATGACTCATCACACATATTGGAAAGAGAAAAATGAAGCCATAATATTAGCTTCTAGTGATGCATACTGCTTGGATCTCAATGCATTCTCATTTATGTATATGGATATGGGATCTTTCATATATGCCTAAGGATGCTCCCATGACACTCAGGTTCTATCCACTTTCTCCATCCTGCCCACCCTCTATGCAACATTGCAGCCCTCATCAACAACCTATGTTCATCTTTTCCTTTAATTTGAAATTGTTCTTTTTTCTACTATTTTAATTTTGTGGCCATATTTAAACCCTATAATTTTCCAGAGCAATTACTACACAAGTTTCATATGTTACCAAACAAAGATGTGATTTCAGAATTCTGAAAGTCGTTACTGTAGCAGCTCAAAGATTAGCCTCCTCACAGGTCCATTCTTCTAAAATTTTCTGGTTTTTTAATTGCAGTGTGATTTCCAAGGCAACCACTTGAGAATTTCTGACAATAGCTATGTTATACAAATGCAAATATAATGGAATAACAGATTAACTAAACAATAATCAACCAGACTCTGTGAATTGAAAGTTCCAAAATTAATATTCATATCTGCAAATCTATAATATGGCATACAGCCAAACACCAGCTGGAGACAACATAATTCTATAGACAACAGGCAACCCTTTCATAAATTCATAATTCATCCTAAAAGACATATTTACTTCAAACAATTTACTTGGCAGAAAAGCCATGCACCTCAAATATGTTCTCATCTTTAGTGCCCCAACAACATCTGAACGTATTATTTGCCCATTGCTGTTGACAAGTATATTGACACTCTCCACCACATCTAAAAATACCTGATAAAAAACAGAAATGCCTCCATAAAATGCCAGAAATGAGCTCAATTATAAATCAGTAACATGAACAAAAAAGCCAACCTACTTCATTTTTCTTGTACCGTATCCCCTCACTGCGCCAGGATACAGCATTTGTTACCGCCATTGGAGGTCGGGCAGCAACTTCCATCCTATAAGCATCAGTCTTGATAAACTCACTAAGAATCTTCGCTTCAGTATATTGAGGGAAACCAAAGTCCATGATTTCATCAAGCAACTCGTACTGTCAAATGCATAAGACATCTTTATAACCCCATCAAGCCTCTAACTAACATTTTCATATGTTTCCTTTACAAGCACACAAAACACTTGTTTGTTACTCACCACAACCACAAAGTTATCCCTCAAAGATTCCTCTTCTAACTCTTCAAAATAATGCCTGAATACCTGTATGAAGTTGAAAGAAAACCATGAACACTTTCGTAATTATACTATTATGACAAAATTCGAGAGTGAAAAACAAAATCATCGAAGCGATTACATCAACCACACGGTGCAGAAAGAGAAGCAGGCTGGCAGCATTGCAATTCTGCCTAGTTGCAGTCATCAAGTATATATTATTGTGCTGTATAAACAAGTAAGTTACTCCATTGTCATAGACCACTGGATTCTGAGACTGCGGATCACCCTGAAACCATATCAAACCAAAATTGAATAGATAGCCTTTGTATTTCAGCCATTCATAAATTAAAGCTCGCACATAAAACGCTAGTCTCCGTCTATCTAATTGAAGCCGAATCTAATAGTATAATAAGATATAACGGAATAGCCGATCAAAAGGAAATATGCATATCGTCACATATGTGAAGAGATAGAGAGGTGGAGAACGGACCTCTTTCTCGATAAGCTTGGTGAAGAAGCGCTCGGCCTGAACGGAGGAAACGTCCCCGCGGTAATCACGCCAAATCAAGATACGGCCTTTGATATCTAAAAGAAAAAGCGCCGAGGCGGCGCCTGCCATTGATGGAGCAGATCGAAGTTGCAGATGTGAATCTGCAACTGTGATTGGTATCGAAAGAGAATGAATAGAATACGAGAATGAATGATCAATGTAACGATTCAATTTATTGATTTAAGCTGGTAAATAGATCCGTTTCGTTGTGAAGGAAATTATAAAAAATGAATAAATTATAAGATTTTAGAATAATTTTTGCTGTTGATGAAGTCGAAAGAAAAAATTTCTTGTGTGAGAATACGGTGGTCTACCATAGTCAGTCTGAGCTGGGGCCTGGGAGACGAAAGTGGAGTGCCATGTAACGCGCTTGCATTTCCAATTTTAATTTCTGCACGAGTTAAGCTCCACCAGGCCGACTTGAATCCATCCCATCTGGTCCGGGCCTTTTGAGTCCGTCCTCTATGATTAGGGTACATATTGGATGGGCCCCAGATATGTTGGGCCCATAAAGTATTGGAGCGACGAGAAATTGGGCCACAGAGTATTGGAACGACAACAAAAATTCATGAAATAGTTTATCGGCGGTGACCGTCCTCTGCAACCAGAGCACGGCTATGCTCTCTTCTCTGGTGGAATTTTAGTTGAATTTGACAATTAAAATTAGAATATAAGATCTGAAACTCATCGTAGAAGAAGATGAGGAAATACCAATCTGCAGAATGAATCGCTTTGGCATACGAAATTCAGAATCTCCAAATAGCCAATTGCTTAAAAGTCACCAAAAGCAGATTAAGACCAGTGTCCATTGAAGATGAAGAAGCTATCAGCATAATTTCTGGTATTAGTATTTTGTCTATTTCATTTACTCCTTACTCTGTGATTTATCATGCATCAATGCATCTATCATTAATCTATGTGATGATCAGATAATCAATATTTGATGATAGTCTCATCTCATTTTTTGGATATTTCTGAATTTGCATTTGCTTTTGGGAGTTTTAGATCACTTAGTTAAGCTATTTTTTTGTCTATCCTTAGCCTATATTTAGTTGAGTTGTTTATTTCCTTTTGTTTTAATTATATATTGAAATAGCAAATGCAAAAACCTTTGGCATCATCTTCATTTTGAAAGTACATGGACAAGTTCTTACATATTTGACCATAACTATAGTGGTTGAGGTTAATTAGATGAACCTTATACTAGATAGTGCAGCTAACCTTTAGTACAAACAAACTAAATCATCTTCCAACAAATATTCCGGCAAAGTCTTGGCTGCTTGCCCCAAGTGATGCTTCCCACTCTATCGAGGAGGTCAAGATATTAGAGAGTGCCTGGACAATTTCTCTCATCTCTGGTCGATTTAATGGATCTTCACACAAACACTGCCTGGATATTTCTGCCATCTGCAATATTGTAATAGTCAATGTGGAAGGTGGCATGCTTGTTGCATAAGAATTAATATGCACATTTATGCATGTATATGTGCATGTTTGTGTTATAGGCTTAATTCTCTGGAAGACTGGAGGAAGAGTTCCTTTGTTTGCTTACTAACTTTGTCTAGCTTTTACTTAAGCTTATTATTCAAGTCTCATTGCTTTGTTGTAAATAAAGATTCTTAGGTTGATTGATGTAGTAGCAATAGTACCGACCTCACACACTTCTTCCATGGGATAGCTTCGTTTAAGGTTAACATCTATATTAGCTTCCAAAGCAGTCTCTATGTCTTGATTTTTGAATATTGTCAGTATCTGATCACATTTCGACCAAAAAATATAAGTAAATAAATCCATGCAGTAGTGAAATGCTAAATGATAGGTGAGAGAGGATATTTGCTTAATAAATTGAGAATCTGAAGAAAGAAGGCTGGAAATACTGGATGAGTTCTTTCCCTAGAATTGCAAATTCATTATTAGGCAAAGGTTTTCTCATCTAACATAAACGTGGTCGATTGGAGAGTAGCAACTCAGTTATTGACTTACAACTGTGATCAGTGCCTTCATCTTATTTGGTTCTCGGTTATCACGCATGAGAGCACGCTGACCTGTTATTAGCTCTGCCAGAACCACTCCGAATGCAAATATATCAGATTTAGTGGTCATTTGCAGTTCACGCACAGATCTAGCAACACATTAGCAGATTTTAACTCTACAACTGAAACAATTAAAAGATTGTAGATATAGAAAAATGCATCTTTTTCAAAAGTAAGTTACTAAATTTTAATTTTCTTGAAATATGAGCTAAAGACTCACTCGGGAGCAATATAACCTGGTGTTCCCACCAAGCGAGTTGCTATGAAATCTTCTTCATTTGACCGTTCTACTAACTTTGCCAGCCCAAAATCTGATACCTGTAGAAACAGCATTGAACTGGTGCATGATGCTAGGAATAGTTTAGTCAGCAGTAAAAAAATATGCAAAATAACAAGCAATATAACTATAACTGAACAAAGGACGAAAAGCACATAGACATACATAGTCCAAACATATAACAGTTACAAATAGTCAAATACCTTTGCCCTGAGTCCCTGATCAAGTAGAATGTTACTTGTTTTTATATCACGGTGCACATACTGTGCCTTTGTGTGATCATGAATATATTCAATTCCTCTTGCGGCATCAAGTGCTATTTGAGCTCTTGCAGTCCATGTAAGGGGTGTGTGACCTGACAATTGTGAATGTTAGAACCTTGTAGAACCAATAGACTATGCAACTTATTTATACTTTTTAACAAGATCCTATTGTGTGTGATGTAATTCTTTTTCCAAACAGCCTACTGTCACTTCAAGTAGTTTATATGTTGTTTCAAACTGATTTCCTGGTAACCTTCTGTCTATAATTGTACATAGATTTTACCTCTCTAGATTGTGAATGTCTGCACTTCCATGCTAATCATGCGAAACTATTTTTAAGATATAGCAAATTCAAGCCTCATTTATACTGCTTATAAAAGAGTTCCTTGTTGAGGACTTTTGTCTTAGCACATTCTTGAAAACAAAGTGGAAGAAGCATCTGTCCCTACATTACCTTTTAGCATAGGGTCATGAAGATGATCACTGAGGGATCCATTCTGAATATACTCATATACTAGATAAAGGTGGTTATCCCCACTTGCATATCCCAACAGCTCCACCTAAGCCATGAGTTTCTGACCATTAGAAATTGTTATAGATTTTCATTTATGTCCATCCGATTATTATTTCTTACCACGTTAATGTGATGTATCTTGCACAAAACTTTGAGCTCTGCATAGAATTCCTTTGATCTGCTAGATTTCATTTTCTTTATTGCAACTTCCTGTTTCCAGATGTGGCATCAAGGTTTTGTAATTGCTTTTGAATGAATATAGGCAGTTCGGCTAAATAATAAACATATACTGTTGAAAAGATGTGATATCATACCCGTTCTTTTAATAAACCAATGTACACACTCCCATATCCACCCTCTCCAATTTTCATGTTTACATTGAAGTTACTTGTGGCCTTATCAATCTCGTCCACACTGAAAAGAACTGGTCTTTCAGATTCAAAGGTGGCATCTACACCAAGCAATTTTGTTTCATGTGAGATATGTCGTTTATGAAAGTAACAAAAATTTAATAAGTGAAGTTATTTTGATGTGTCTCACATGCCACAAGTATTTTTGTTATCACAGTTTTTTCAGGATGGCAAAATTTTTCAAGATCGTCACAGCATTCGGTTAGATTTAAATTTGAAACTTAACTCAATTTTGACCATGGTTAAAATACCTTCAGTGTCAGTTTTGTGAAACTGGCTCTGTAAGGAAATTCTTGAGGGACTTTGGCGTTTGTTGACCAGCTGTGGAAGTTTTTCTCTGTTTTTGTAGTTTCTGATCCTCTTGATAAGGAATAGGATCAGTGTGCATACTGAACATAAAGTGGCAGCTGACAATACCACAAGGATAATTGTCAAATGATGTCTTTTTCCTGGCTTGAGCAAGGACAAAAAGTGGTTAGTTTGCTTAAGCCGTAGAAACTCATTTGCTATAAGGTAAATAAATATAACATAAATGCTGCCTGCAAAATAATATTTTGATAATTTCTCATAATCTCGTTCAGATAGTTTATTTATCTCTCAAGATTCAAGACAAATAAATACATGTAAAGCTTAAGCAGGCACACCAATGAATGATACAAAACACAGTACTGGATAGGAAATGGTACCATTAGCAAAAGCAGAGATGAACCATGCTAAGCTAGACACATGGTTTGAAGCATTTCTTTTTCCATTTCAAAATGAAAAGACATTGCACCCTTGATATAGTTGAAGAAAAATGCCTGGAAGTAATAAGTATCTACATTCTATTTAAATTATATAAGAGGAGAAATAACTTATTTGGCACTATATATAGAATGTGGCATCCCTAGGATTTTATGAGATTAATAATCAATTGAAGATAATTCTATCTTTTAGCTAAGTCAAGCTACGTTCTCTAACCAAGAAAATGGCTAACCTTGCTTTTGTCCTTGTCTTCCTTTCTTTTCCATTGGAACAAATAACACCCACCCTATTTCTATGTAACTTGGATTTTTAATCAATCGTTCATTTAAATCTTCAATTCCACTTAGTTTTGCAGATAGAATTTCTCCAATCCCTGTCAAAGAATCATTCTCTTGAACTGTATATGTTACTATTTCTTGAGACTGTACTTTTATGCACCCACATAAAAGGTTTATACTGATCATATCTTCAGCGATGAATAGCTCCTCTACATTTGGAACTTCCCAAGCTTGCCCACTATAGAGCAGACTTGTTACCTTCATGAACGTATCGCCTGATTGTACTTTATAAGAGACATCATAAAAGTAACCTTTGGTGCCATTTACATATTTGCATGTGCAAGGAACATATATAAGATAGTCCTGTTTAAGGCCATGAGTGATAGGTTTAATGTTGGATATGTTCACCGAGTAGAAAGAGGCGATTTGATCTATAGTCAGTCCTTCAGAGATGTGATATAGGTAGGAATTACATGTCTGAATGTGTTCAGAGCAACTAAAAGGGTACATTAGGCTTGCCTTGTTTACAACATTTTGAGAGAGAACATTAGTAAATAGGGTAGCAAAGAGAGGAAGGAAGAGAAAGTGATGATTTTGTGAAGCCATATTCATGGCAGAAAATCAGTAAGAGATTATATGATGAATACAAATTTATTGCCTTTTTTGACTATTGGGAGCATACTTGTTAGGACATCCAATAAGCAAAAAATTATGGATATTAATTTGTCTTTCCTTTTTCAGTCAAATATGCTGATTAATTTTGATTTTTGCACATATTTTTAATACTATCCCACTCAAGAATCTTTCCAGATGGAAAATTTTGAATTGTTGCTTGTTTTTTGTCCCTAACTTTTTGGTGCTTTACTTACAAACTCTAAGCCTTCGTTAATAAGGTATCATGTTGACCTTATTTTCTTCCTAATGCTTCTAATGCTTCATGCTAAGAAAGAGTCAAATGTCTTCTAATGTCTGGAAAAGAAACATATGAATATGAATTCTTAACTCGTATAATTTAGCTGATTTTAATCTATTCCGTTGTCTAATATTTTAGTATCTTTGGAAGATGCCAATTTGAGGCCGAGCCTGAGAGTTGGCTGCAGGATCTTAAATGTCATGATTTTGATAAACAAAAGGATCAAATTTGAACATTACATTACAAACAGAGATGCCATTCTTGCTTAAAAAGCACACTCTTAACCTACGTCATTATTTTGTTCTTTTCTCCTATTATATGAGCAGAAATTGCAAAGTCCATTTTATCTGCTTGTCTTTACCCTCTGTATGCAGAGCAGTGTCTCAATGTACATGGAACTTCCTTAATGGACTGTATGTATAACTGATCCTTCTTTTCCATAATTGATAAAGTATTCATGAGTTCCTTCTTTTTTATTTTATTTTATTGATCTTTGTTTTCAACCGCCTGTTCTGTTCTTTGCAGTATAAGCATTTTTGTAGGATCAATTTGTAGGGAAATGGAAGAATTACAAATTCCTGCTAAATGCCAAACAGACAAGCATTGTTACTTGTTTTGTAGGGATTAAGCTTGAAAGTTTATAGCTTTCAACAACAATGGCAGTTTTCTCAGGCTGATCATTTGGTTTGGTCAGTTATGAAAATGGTCCCACTGAAAGCATGACATATCCCCATCCAGTGAACAGTTTAGTTTAATCTCTTTTCCTTTTCGTGCACTATTTTTTTCTTTGCAGAACGAATAATAGATTGGTATTCATCTTTTGCGTATATATGCATAGCCATTTTGATATTCGTCTTTTGCATATATATATCCATAGCCATTCTGAACTGACATTTATCGTTATCAGAAAAATGTCAGACCAGTGAACTTACTTGTTAGTTCAGGTTCCCAAGTTAAGAGCTCAGGCACTGCTAATATTTAACAAACCAACACTATTTGCACTGCAACCAATCGTACGAGCCTAACTTTTTTAAGAAAATGAAATGACATAATATAATTGACTGCAACTATGTTGGAGCATCAATTTCCTTTTATTGTTTTGGGTACATCAAACGCAGGGCTGGGCAGGGGTGTTTTGGCCTTCTGCCAATCAATTTCAAATTAAATTGTTCCCCTTTGAAGTTTGTATATGTATATATGTTATCCCATATTGGTTTGGCCCACCTTGGTTTAGAATAAGATGTTGTTTTCCCTTTGATCTAGTTCTTATTAACATGGCTTCCAAGCTTATAATTTACTCTATTGGTTTGGAATAAGGATATAAGCGTTCATAGAGTCCTCTCCTCAGGATAAAGTGTTCAGTCAAAATATAAAATTTAAGCAATCCTCCTCCTCTTATCTAGCTTTTTATAGAGCGTGCTAAGTCTTGTCTATCTTATCAAGTTTTTATTTTTCAAATATCTAATATTAATTACTATTAACTGTCCAAAACATTTCAAAATTTAAATTTTTTCTCTCTTCAGAATGTACATACAATAGATTTATTGTTAAAAAATATCAATAGTAGCTCCATAATTTCCTTCTTTTTAATTTTTATTTATTTATTTTTGCTCCTTAAACACTTGAAGTCTAGTTTTAGCTTTGATAACTATACGTATATTACAATTAAATCTTTAGAACTTCCCAAAGTTCAAATTTTATTTAAGGGGGGTAAAAAGTAGAATTCCAAATTTTTTTTTTTCTCCCATTTTCATGGCATTTTGAAGTGATTAATTGCTCTCGGTTTTGGCTGATTGGATTGCTGTGAGGCCCAAATGATTATTTTCCATCTCTTTTTCTGTTCAGATATCTTTCTGATTTGAGAAAATTAACCTCCTTGTCCGACTTTCTCCCCCTTCCTTTCTCCGTCCTAATATTCACCTGATCCCAAGTACAATGTGATGTATTCATAAGATTTATGGATCACTTCCGCTTTCAATTTTTCAATATTATTATTATTATTATTATTATTATTATTTTGGTAACAATAATCCTATGATTGGATTTAGTGCATCTGCATAGCCCTCATCTGGACGGGTGATAAATATTCACTAAAAAATGAAAAACTGGACAATTAGGATCAAGAAATAAAATTTATTTCAGTAAACAGAAACATACAGCCAACCAAAGCTATGGGCAAACAAACAAGTCTTATTACATATTTATGAAATCCATCATCAAACTCAAACTATATTAGCTTATATTATTTACCAAACAACAACTACTGCTAGACAACCTGATCATGTCTTTGCAACTTCCTGGGCCTTCTGGCCCACCTCCCTAGCCTTCTGGCCCAATTGACCCGTCGTTTCTTGCGCGCGCCGCTTTGCCATTTCCATCTGCATCGTCCAAGATCCTCTCATCCTGCGAATATAATTAACCATCCACGACAGTGAAGAAAGCGCAGTGATTCCAAAAGCACCGGACGTCAAAAACCCTAACACCGACAACCCAATGACCAACGCCGCTGGTACCAGCACCGGACTACAAATCACGAACAGCGGAGTCGCAACAGCTAGCGCAATGAGTGTTCCAGTAAGCGTTATTCCAGCAAGGAAAAGAAGCGTCCCACTCACCGGCAAAAGAGTGACAACCGCTAAAATCTGTGAGGTCGAGAAGCCGCCCTTCTCCTTTAGGGCTCCTTTGTGCCCTTCTCCGCCTGGTCGTCGCTCATACTCGGCCATGGAAGCTTAAAATAGATATCGTAATAAGCTTTTTCTTGGAAGGGAGAAAAAGAGTAGATTTTTGCAGAAAGAGATGGAGAAGAGAAAGGAAAGGAGAGTGAATTTAAGGAAATGGAGAGATGGACACGTGGAAGGAAGTGGCACGTGTTGTATATATAAGATGGTAGAGAGTTGCATGAGGAATGTGTCACTATATATACGTGTTTGAGGATTTTGGTATTGTGTCCTGTAATGGAGTTTATCTCTTTCTTTCCCTCAAGAAAGTGAAAACAGCTACTGATGTTTGTCTAGATTGTTCATTTCTCGTTCTATTTCTAATTCTATCAATCAATTTTTTATAATTAAGATAAATATATATATATATATATATTTTTACTCATTCTTTTTACAATAATTTATATTTAAGTAAAACTCTTTTTCATACTATTAGAATTGACTCGTCTAAACAAATCTAATATTTTAATATTAGTTATTTTAATATTACCTTAGGGATAAAATTTGTCTGACTAGGCAGGTGAGTTCCACTTATCTAAATGCAACTCTCTCAATGTAGGTATTTGGACACTTCAATTGTAATTATGGGTTATGTGAATCTTCCGTAGGGGAAAAGCTTCAAATGTACGTATTGAAACATTATTACATATCTGATGGTGTAAGACATAATTATTTTTCTCAAGAAAAAGAACCTCCCTCTTCAATTGTCAGTTTTTCCAGTTATGAATACGTGAACAGCCAGTGATTATTCAGTTATCTTCAGTTTTTTCAGGTGTTTTTTTGTTAATAAAAGAGAGAAAAGTGAGTGAGTGATTCAGTAAACTTTTGTACGGTAACCTGTGTTTAGCTTACTACTCCATTGAGACAGATAATTAAACATCAATTAAGATTAAGGTAGATAAAACTAATTATCCTTAACTTTGAAATCAATTGTTTGCAACACTAAATTTTACTAAATATTTAATTAAATTGGTATATACAAAACATAGATTCAAAAATACATACATAATGTAATTTTTTTATTTATCTTAGAGAAAAAAAAAGTATTTTTTTTTTATTTCAGGATAATATATAGTATTACAAGTCTGACATTATACGGTATATTAAGCGTTATCGGTTGGATGGGTCCAAGGTCAAAAGAGTTGGCAGCTTTCTTCAGTTCTGCACGGCTTTTGGTATCAACGGCTAAGATTTAAATTTAGCGATCCAACGATATAAATATTTTTTAACAGCAATGCGTCAAATTGTGAGGCGGTACATGCAAAATTGGCAAGTGAGTGCTTTTGAGTTTCGGCCATGCCCTAATCACCTACCCTCAAGGCCTATTGTTAGGTTGGTACAGCTGAGCTGGGCCTATTGCATATGGCAAGACTGGCCTGCTTTAGCGCATTTGTTTAGTCCATATTAAAGCTAAAGCCTGATTAGCGAAATTAGGTTTATCTCATCAAATATACATAAACTAATAAAAATCAAAAATAGAAAAATTAGGAGACTTAACAGGGAATGAAACTTTGATTAAAGGAGAAAATGTAATGTATTAACAAATGATTTTTGTAGAATTTAATCACAAATATTTTATGAAAAGATGATGCTAACTCATTATATATATTCTTTTCCAATTAAGTCAAACCATGGCCATAATATTCCAAACTCAGATGAACACTTTCTGCGCAGATGATTAGAGAAGGTTTATTCCTTCTTCTTCTTCTTCTTCTTCTTCTTCTTATATATTCTTATTCTCTCTCTCTCTCTCTCTCTCTCTCTCTCTCTCTCTCTCTATATATATATATATATATATATATATATATACATCTAATTAAGATTTTGTGCTGCTACTTTATCTTCACACATACAGAGATATTTGGCAAATCCTATATATGCTTAAAGATACAAGAATATATGTATGAAGAAAGTTGAATTCTTTAACCCATAATCTTGTATTAATTTATACTCACGCTTATGGAAGCTATGATGGCCATCATCATTGGTGGGTCTGACAAAATTTACACTTTCTATAAAGGAATTATTAAAAAAATATTTTGTTATTATTGTATTAATTAGCTAATTAACCTTTTTTACTTCCAGTTCTAGAACTCGTGCATGTGGTATGTCCAAACCCTTCTCTGCAGTACAAGCTTGTGTGTATAAATGAGCATTGAACTTGTATTGCATGTAGCTAGATAGATTACTATATATTTAATTAGATAATTTCAGATAAAGCTCAAAATCATATCTACCATTGGATTTGGGTCATCATGCATTTTGAGGTGCTAAAGCTCTATTATATATGTTGTATCCAAAGATGGGTAACATGATTAGCCGAGCATTTGATTAATACTACATTTTTTTTTCCTTTTCTTTTTAATTATTTGGTTCATGTACAGTTACTTGTTATTCTGTTTCATTATCTCGAGCAAAAGAAAAAGGTATGAAGGATTGGGCACTTACAGAGATTTGACGTGGATTTGGGAGTATTACACTTTAAAAATTAGTAATTGAGATTGGAGAGTTTATTTTTTATGTTGCAAATATAAACACAAATCACTATCAAGATGAAACTTATTTATTGGAGTTTTGAAATTAAAAATAACAAAACTATCGAGGTAAAGTCCATTTGGATTCGAGTAAACATTATAAATGTTGAAAGAGCGCAACACCAGTGTATAGTTAGAAATATCCTTACTTAAATTGAAATAGTATATTTATTATTTTAGTGTACAGGTAGATCTGTAAATCCGATAATAGATAAATTATTTTGATTCATATATAAATATGTTAATACAAATTCAGAAAAATCATATCTCAAAAAAATAATCATTAAAATTGAAAAAAAAAAAAAACCAATTTCATATAAATGTTACGATCTTAGAAATTTCATCCCCAATTTATAATTTTTAAAAATTATATTCCCAAATATAACTTCTGTTTCCTATGTTGCATTTTTCCGATAATAAAACTGCACAAACAAAGATAATTTTTCAACATGAATTGCGAAGATCGTGTGCTATGCCTTACAACTTATTTATGGATTGAAACATTATAAATTTTTATTGGGGTGAACGTTGAGTTATGGACAGGGCAAACCACAAATGCATATATACAAGGAAAGTTAGAGAGTAAAGAGGACCCGCATGTTAGGATAGCTTGTCGTGTGTAAAAATGCTGCCAAAATTCACCTACTCTTTGCTTCTTTCTCACGTCTTTGCAGAGAGAAAGATTGCTAGCTTTGATGGATTCTGAATCCTCTAACTGTTGCATTCTTTACACTTAAAAAGCCCAGCACTCATTTCATTTTTCACTTCACCAATTAATTTCTTCTCTGACTCGATTCTTGAAAAGGAATTTTATTTTGGAAAAAAAAAATAAATTCTGTCTCAGATATCCAACAGTACACACATCACTTATTATGAATTTTATATGATAAAGAAATCAGAAATTCAGAGGTTAGATTTGGTGCTCTAAAAATTCCAAGAAAGATAAAGGTGAAGCTTTGGCGATCTCGAGATGCAATAAGGAGGCGATGAATTGGAGGACAACAGACGTGACTGCCTTTTCCGTCACTGTAATTTCTGCTATGTTAGCCCCAAATCCAGAGAGACGATTAAGTGAGAGAGAGAGAAACTAAACAAGGACAGTTTAACCTTTTCTTTTCTTTTCTTTTCTTTCTTTCTTTTATTTATTTATATCAGTATCTGTGCCACAGGAAAACAAGATATGCATACACAGTGCATCAATCAGTTTATTCTATTATATATAAATGTGTGTGGTGTGGGTCTTGCAAGTGAAAGAAAGAAAGAGTGTGAGACTGACAAAAAGTGAAGTTTAAACAGAAGACGTGGTCGTGTTATGTGATAAGAGCTTTTGTACTGCTACATTAAAACGACACATGAACATGATTGAGTGTGTATATATATGTATATATATATATATGTGTGTGTGTATATATGTAAGTGTTTGAAAGAAAGAAAGAATGAAAAGAATTAGTCAGTCGAAGAAAATAAGGAAATTCGAAAGTCATCTCTCACTCACACTCAGTCCACTTCTCGCTGTTTATCAACATTGTTTTTGCTTAGCTTCAACAAAAGTCCTTTTTTTCTTGGAGATAGAAACTTTTTTAAGTGCAATTTGAAAACCCTAACCCTAATTTTTCTTCTTTAAAGAAAATTATAGCAATGTTATGATTTTATGGACATTTTTTTTTTTCATTTGCATTACCCACATTCTTTAAAGATCTATTAATTAACACGCACATTAATGCAAGGATTAAGTGATCTAAGGAAAAGGGTTATATACTTGTATTATAGACTGTACATAAGGTTAAAGCTCAAGTACAAAAGTATGGGATTGAGAGAGAGAAGGAACTGTTATGACTTTTGATAGACGCTATACGATTTTGTCTAGCAAATATTGTGGATGATAAGAGTCGAGGAGGAGCTGCAGCTGGTTGGTGAAACAAAAGCTGAAAACCCTTACATGGAAGAACAGAAGAGCTACTTTTCAAGAATCGGATCCAATGAAAGGGGCATAAAACTGTGACTTACTGTTCTGGATAGTTGCAACCATAGAAATGAGAGGTGAGATTGGTTTTTCACCTTCTTTATATTTTATAAAAAACCATATACGAATTGAAGCCAACAGATCCACACTGCACGTACCCTTTTTTTCTTCTTTTCTATGAGATTAATTAATTGGAAAAAACAAAAGAAAAACTTGACTTTGGCTATTAAAGTCTTTGAAATTCTTAATATTTATAATAAAAATTAAATGAAAATTAACTATAAGAAAAAAATAATTTGGTCAGTTAGGTGCAAGTTGGAGTTTCATCTGGACATGTTTAATACTGAAATCTTGTTGAGAATGCAAACTCTGTGGTCCTCATCATGAACAATAGCAGAAAGGAATTGGAAAGAATCATAAATATTTATATAAGAATTATAGTACTATAAAGAAAGACTAAGATATGTAGACTTAGGCTAAAAGAATCCTCTTTAAAACTTAAATTAATGGCATACCATTTATTCTTAGCATAAAATAAACAATGACACAGAATTGGCAACTCCACATGCACATGCCTAGCTAGAGTTGCTCTAATGACTCAACAAATTAAAAGTTTAAGCAGCCACACACACAACAAAAACTAATTAATCAAGCTCTACACCCTTATTTATTAGCTTTTTTTTCCAGTATATATATAATTATCATTATATATTATTTATAATTACCAAACCGACCAAATTAATAATAAATTACCAACTTAATTTTAAGGATTTTTCTAGCTAAAGAAGTCCCATGTGAGGCTATAGCTAGCTAGAAAACCTTATAATACCATACCATCAGCAGCTAGAAACCCTACAATGGGATTTCTCTCTTAGATTCACATGTTGCCTTCTCCTCCTCCTCCTTCATTCATATCGCCTGATGGGTTATCGTTCCAAGGGAAATTATAAGAAAGAAGAGGAACACCAGGTGTTTGATAAAAACCTCTATTAAACTGATCATGAGTACCAGCAGCAGTAGGCCTTTGGCGGTGAACAGGCTGGTGATGGTGAATTGAAGTAGCCCCCGGCAATGTTGTTGGAATGTCATTGCAGGCGAAACGAATGAGATCAGCATTAGCAGCATCAAGTTCCTTTTGCAGCCTTTGAACTTGTCTCTGGAGAAATGAGATAGCACCAACACATCCATAAACTGGGTCTCTTACTCGCGCCTCCGCTTCATAGGCAAGGGAGTTCACTGCATCTTCTCTTTGGTGTGGGAGAAGCTCATTCAAGAGCTTTGTCACATTACTTGCTCCAAATATTTTGTGCACATTGGCAAATTTCTGAGGCTCCTCTGGTGGGAAATACGGTGCAAATATGCAACCAGGCATGCATTTTCTCCTTAAGAACTTGCAGGCAGCACAGGGTGAATTGTAAGAGCTTGATGATGCCATATTTTCTTTCCTCTCTGAACAAACATTAATTGCAGTATAGTTAACCCCATCAATAATTTCTCAGCTTTCTTCGAATTAATTAAACTACTTCTTTAATTTAGATTACTAGTTGATCTTTTTCCCCTTCATTTTTTCATATTAGAAATAATTATATGCTTTGTGTGTGTGTGTGTGTGTGTGTGTGTGTGTGTGTATACCATTCAGAATATATTTTCAGTTTCTTTCCCCTCATATTTACTATCTCATGCAAGTACTTGATATATAAGATTTCTTGAATGTGGTTCTGCTTACTTAGTAATGAAAATTAAGCAGAATTAAGCATCCAAGATTTCTACAAGCTTTTTTCTTCGGCTTTCCACTAATTTGAGAAGAACTCTACAATCTTTAATTCTCTCCACAAGTAGAAGCACCCTTAATTTCTCTTTCACACACACACACACACACACACACTGAGATACACTTAGTAATTACAAATCTTTAATTAACACACATGCATATATAAATATATATTGCCACTGAAATCTGGGTATTAATTGACATTTTCTTGTTTTTTCTGCAACTGCTAGTTAACTCCCCTAAATAGATCTTTCTTCTCTTACTTTCTACTTCTCTCTTTTTTTTTTTTTTTTCTTTCCCTTTTCCCCCTCTCTATTTAAGTTCTGAAAGAAAATTAATTCTCACACTTGAATTTGGTTTCACAATTTGTCTTTTCTACATATAATCCATTTTGATCCATTTTCTATACATAAATATTTACTTCTTTTTTTTTTTTTTTTATCTTCACAAATATGACACAGATAAACTAGAAGAATAATTCAGCTGCATGAGAAATTAAAACTCATAATAAACATATTATCCTTCTGAAATTAGCAGAACATGGGATCCGAATACTGCATTTCACCATAATAATCTGTTCATATATATATATCAATATTTATACTCATTTATATCTTTTTTTTTTTTTTTTGGTGCTGTACATGAACACAGCAAAGCCCTAAATCAGAGGCTTTAACCCAGAGGACTCTAGTGTCTTAGCCTTTAGCTTACCCATAAACAACAAAAACAGAAAAGAATTATTAGCATAGTAAAGGAATAAAGCAGCTACATATGTTTACCTGTTTGTGATCTAGGTTTTCTTTGATCAGATGAATTAAAAGAGGAGTACCTTTTTTTCGTTTTTTTTTTTTTTTTTTTTTTTTTTTTTCGAAGAGCTGTTTCAAGAGCTAGAAGTTGTTTGTTCCTTCCCAAGATAACGTAGCCTTGGACAATAAAAGGGAGAACTTCCAGAGATTTATGACAGGGGAAACCCTCAAAGAGGTAACCCTAATTGGAGAAGAGAGAGAATGAGAAAGGTACTTGCAAAATTCAGTAAACAAAAGGTAGTAGGGGAAGAGGAAGGCAAAGAGCATTTAGTGGATGGAGAAGGGAATGGAGGCAAAAGACAAAGGCAATAAATGGGAGGTACACTATAAAGGAATGACTATGACCATGCATCTAATAATAATATCAGGGATGTGGGGATGTCTCCCATTTTCATTCTATTATATCTATCTATCTATTTCTCTCATTTACTATCTCATGGCAATACTTAACATTTCTTCAAACATGAAGAAAACAAATCACAAATTTGGATTCCTTCATCATAGCTTATGAATTATGATAATTTTGATGATTTAGTCAATTGGCTTGTAATTTAGCTTACTGAAAATTTCATCTTAAGGAAAATATCACTAGAAATTACTTCCCTCTAAGAAATTATGTCTAGTTATAAATATATTGCTAATAATTAACCAAAAAAAAAAAATTATTCCTCAATTTCTAATGAATTCCTTGATTTTGATCAGGTGAAAATATGACTTGTCATGCTAAGTATTGTTCATTAGGAAAATGCATGTTTTTGTTGAATATCATATATATAATTAAGATCATACTGTAATGTGAGGAAAAGGAAAATATAAAAATAATAAAATTGTACTATATATATAGTTGAACAGATCATCTAAAGTATAATCATAAAAAAGCTGACTTTACATTTTAACCTTGAAGCAAAAGAATCTTGTGTTCTATTGCACCCCCATATCACATCCATCACCAATGAATGCTACTGTGTATATACAGATTTGGATAACCCTAATTCCTATTCACACTGGCTAAAACTCTTTGGCTGTTTACTAAAGTTTCCTTCTTAATGCATATGATAATTCAGAAATGATATAAAATTTGGTAATAGAATTCTATTATTGACAACCAAATTGTATAATTAATTTTCTTTTTCCAATAATTAGCTCTATTGATCACATTCTCCAATTACTCTCCAAAAAAAGAAAAAATCACCATTCTCCTACTTCATTTAAAATTTAGTACCAGATTATTGATTAGCATAGCTGACATTGTCTTTTGCAGTTAACCATAGTTACAGAAAATAGTATTGAATGTACAGTTATAATTACTCTGCTGATCTTTTCTGCAAATGTTCTTAAAGAAAAATGTCATGGTTGTAGGGCTATATATGCATAGACTGACCTGCAGGTTTTTGAGATCTGTATTTGGTGAATATGGTGCTTAATTCTTGAGAAACACTGGATAAAAAAAAAAAAAAAAAAGTATATTAGAGTACGTTCAAAATTATAATATAACCAAACGGAGATCATTTCAAGCACCGTCTACTATGTTTGAAGAAAAGTTTTGGTAGCTATAAACTCATTGCTGAGCAGTCTTTAACTCATTTATTATCAATTAATACTTTTATTATAGCCCCTACACTAATATTATTCATAGAGATGATCATATAATAACACATATATAGATATAGATAGTAATTAAGTAAAATTAATTGTTCAATATTATGTTAACAAAAAGCTAATTATTGGTTTTGTTTTTATGGAATATTATATTGTGAGTACCTATTTCTTCACCTTGTCCCCTTTCTACATCATTATATTATTATCTTTCTTAACCTACATTTTTTTTTGCTCTAGCACCTTTCAGTTTCTTGCTTCTTGAAGTGAAACATCTCAACATCTTCTTTATTTATAGTTCTTTGACTTTTGCAATCACCCAAGCAAGCATTCTAATTTTATAAATTTTGCATGAAATGATATAAATAATCTGAAGATGCAGTTAATAAATAGAACTACAAATTGAATTGGAAAAAGCTAATGGGAAACATAACTCTTGAATTGTTTCATCGTATAATTTTGAAAATAAAAATTATACCTAGATAGATAGTAAAAAATTCTTTAATTGTACAGTAAATAATTTTTGATATGTGGAAAAATATAGAGGGCAATCATTTCAGGCATTATCCTACATATAAGGAGGTCCCTCGAGGAAGAATGCATTGGGAAAAAGACCTATGCATATGCATACTGTGGTTGATGAATAGGAAATGTGTATCATCTAACTAATAATACTGAATTAGGTGAAGAGGGTAAAATAACACAGTGACCCTATAAAGCGTCGTAGGGTTCCTATCAGGGATGATGCCGGGGGCGATATTAAGATGATGGGCATAGACATGACACCATGATATGATAGTGACATGCATGGATGATGCCGATGAATTTTTGTATAGATATTCAAAATCAAAGGTTGTAAGGTCCCCCTCCCTCTCTCGACTAGGTTATCATTCTTTTTTAGTATAATGGTAATTGGTAAAGTAGCACGACAGTAAATAATACAAATGTTTTGTCTAAGAATTAAGTAATTCTGTTTTCGAAAAATTATATAGTATAACTAAGATTGATTTATTACATAGAAAACAGGCTGAATAAAATTTAAATATTTTATTTTTTTTATCTCTACGAGTATTAAATTTCTCGACCTGGAGAAAAATGTCAAACCACTAATCAATACCTATTAAATTCTTTAATCGATTAGATTTTTTTCTTTCTTTTTCCTCTGTGATATCTTATGGAGATTTCATTATTTAATGAAGGATTTTTATGAGGTTGAAAATTTGATCAGCAAAAAAATATTTACGAAAAAAATTAATTTAAAGATGAGATAAGTCTCTTATTTAAAAATGATATAAGAATAGTCGTGGAAGAAATTTACTTTATTTTATTATTTATTCAATGCCTAACCCACTGATGAAGTTTAATTATAAGTCTATAAGTAATAAAATAGCCCTGCAGTCGCATTAAGTAGAATCGTAAACGCGCGGAAGTAATATAAATAAATGGAAAAAGTAGCGTTTGGTTTTTGCTTTTGAAGTTGGAGCTTAATATTGCGGTGGCCATAACAAGAAATATTAATGCTTGCTGACTTAGACGGCCATTTATTTGTGCCTAAACATGGAAATATGCATGAGTAGGAATCTTACCAAGTTTATGAATAAATTCTATTACGCAACATAGATTCTCTTTCAATTATGACGCCAAAAGAAATTGTTAATTATCCATTGTATTGCCTCTTTTTTTTATTATTATTATAAATTTATGATTTTGCTGAACTTTATAAATAAAGTCCGCTCAAAAATATAATATAATCCGTTGATCAAATCGCTTATTCGTGAAAGATTGTTTCATAATAAGTAGATGATCATGAGTAAACACTACATTTACTTATGTTTTTTATCTTATTTTATATATAATTAATCAAATAAAACCCTTCTTACCAATTGCACATTCAAAAATTAAATTTTCAATTAATTAAGCTAATCAACTATTAGTATTTCGTTTTTGAAAAAGAAGAAAGAAATCGTACTGCTAATGGTAGATTTAGTAAGAAGTTAAGAAAGAGTAGCTATATATAAAGATGAAGAAGAACAGTAAAGGTAGTAAGAGTCCTAGTAAGGTGGGGCATTGAGAAGAATAGATGTATGGTGTTGGTGATGTTGGTCCCTTTCAAAACCCCGACCATTGTTTGGGCGGTCCATTGTCCTGATGATCAGTATCAGTGTCCCCTGCTCTGCTCTATCCCCCACCTCTCCTTTCCTCTCGACCAGTGTTTCAATTTTCAATCACATGTGTGCGTGTTTATGTGTAGGCCAATCATGAGAATGGGAAACATTTGTATGCAACTCTCGTCCATTTGTTTCTCCCTCATAATACAATATTTCAAAATTAAATGTGTTAATTTTCCTACTAAATAAGATTATTATAAAAATATTAAATATGTCAATCTAAATCGAGTATCACAATGTTTGAGATTAGTTTAATATGTGATTCGAACTTAGGTTTTAACATTATAACCAAATTTTTTTACATGTTTAATTTATTCAATTTTGAGCAAAATTCAAATTCACTCACAAACCTTTTTTTTTTATATATATACTTGCACGAAGTATCCAAATTCATGTCGATGACGGTCCATAAACCTTATTAATTCTGCTAGCCTTTAAAGGCAAAGAGGCTGGCATAGAAGTTTAACTAATCAAAATTGTAAATTTTAATAGATTTTTCTATTTAATAATAATATTTTGACTCCATATTGTATATTAACAGCTACTTTTTATATTAAAAATGTATATCTATATTATATTGACTTTTATTTCTTATGAACTTTTATAAAATATAGTATTATTATTTTGATAATATTAATATTTTAATTATTTTTCTTCGAACTATTCACAAAGTTTTAGATATCAAGCTAACGGATAATCAAGCTTATTGGTGAAAAATAATTGAATTTCAACTTATATTTAAATTTAACTTGTTTTAGTTGATGAATAGGTTTTGATCAAATTTTAATCAAGTTGTACTCATACAACTTTAAAGTAGCTTGAATAATTTTACAACATTAATCATGGCCATTGATAATGATGAAAATTGATTAGCAATATCTAGTACACTATCTGACTTTTCCTTTTCCCCCTTTTTCCTATTATTTTGTAATGAGTTTGCAAAAATTTTGGAAATAATTTTTTATTCAATTCTTCCTTTGATCACGAAATAATGATTGTTGAGGTGAAATTTGCATATACTCACCTGCCAAAAATGTGAAAAAAAATTATTTACTCCTTGTAAGAATTCGGGAGCAAATTAATATATAGTCTAGTCATAAATATATTTATAATCTGACAATATAATCCCTTTTTCAGTATTTAAAAAGAAAAAAGAAATTGAAAAGGATGTACCTTTCGCCACTTGCATGTACAAAGACCAGTACATATGAGCAGTATCAGAAATGGAAAATGGCTAATACCTCCCATACCAGAGCCACATTGTAGTGGTTAATATTTGTCCTGCAACTGTCAGTTAGTTTCAACTAACTAGGTTATTTTCTGGTGGGATTATGATTTAGAAATCTTATTGCAATACAAGAAGACATGTCAACTTATTAACAGCAAACATGCCCTTCGTTTCCATTATAATATTGTCTTATCCTAGTTTAGGATTAAACCATAAAATTAATATTTTCTGATGTGTTAATTTTCTTTTTTCCTTTTAATTTTTCTAGCAAGTATCTTCATACTTTTTTAGCATTAAATTAATCCTATTTTAGAGTTCATAACAGTCTCTCGTAATTTCTTTTCAAAACCCAGTTCTTAATCTCACAATAAGCATCTGCTTAATTCATCACTTCAACCCTTTTTTATGCTTTTTCTTTTCTAAAGTGTACTTTACTGTTATTCAGTTTCTTTTCTTTTGTTTAGAGACTGCCATTTTCGCCCGCCGGCCTGCTTTCTACAATTGTTCCATGTGGGTCAGTTTCCAGATATGAAACCAAAGATGACAAGATAATTAATGTTAATGATCATATAGAAAAAGAAGACAATCGAAGCTTAATGATTAGATTTAGATCTAATAATACACATGTTAAGTCTTCAAAATTTTCTTTCTCAATATTTGACCATATTGCAACTTTTTCTTTAACAATTCCCTCCTTTAATTTTTCCTCAATCATTTAATAAATCTTCCAACAAGTGACATACATGTACGATAATATAATGAAATAATTATATGATCAGCATTTGTCTCTTCATAGATTATATTATGCACACTGAATATCCCCAAATCGTTCATCATGAAGAAAGCAGAATAAAGGAAAAAAAAAAAAAAAAAAGGAAAAATATGAACAAATTTAAATTGACGTATGTTATATTAGTAATCTGCTGCTTAATTTAGTTGGCCCCAAGTTTTGGATAAACCGGAATTAATAAAAATGAGATTTGATTAAGACCATTTTTGGTTAATATCTTTGGGCTATTCATTCAAACTTACATTTAGTCACTCGATTGAAAGGCTAAAGAGCCTATAGGAACTGATACCCGAGGCTTTTAATAGGCTGACATGGTACAAACTTTCACTTCTTCATATTCGGTAAACCAGATTCTGATTCTTATTTCTATTAATAAGATTCTGATTCTTAATGAGAAAAAGAACATCACGTACTACACTAACGCTATATTAGCAATGGCAGGGTAGGCCTTTTTCAGAGTTTTGACTAAAATAGAAGAGTAACAGATAAGCTAGCCCCAAACTGAATCATCATATTCAACTATGAAAAAAGGGCACCAGCCATTACAACTCAACCCTGAAAGCTGTACAGTTTAAATGCAGAGTTCTGATATAGTAGACCATGAAATTGATAATTTTTTTGACACTGATTTTTGAGTAAATTTGCATTGTATAACTGAATAGAAATGAGAAATTTCAGTATGATGAGTTGCAGCACCATAATTGTTCAGTGTACTAGTAGCGTTAAGCAATATACAATGCCAATGCCGAAAAAAGTGATGGTCTTTGTAGTGAATCTGGTTCAGGTAATTACAAGTTGCAGACTCGAGGTTGAGAGCAAAACTTTGGTGGTTGCTGCAAAACCATTGGCAATCACAGTGCCAAGTCTCCTCCTAGTTCATCAATAACCATCTCTAATTTCATCAACATACCTGATGATGACGAGAAATGAGGGAACAAATAACAAGAATCAGAATTGCAAATTACAAGTTATAGCAATCTTGCAATAACTCAGCGGTTAGTATTTATGAATTTTTGGGTTGTTTTGCACGAGTAAATGAGTAATTTTCACCAAAAAATGTCAGAAAAATTAGGGGGGCATTTCTGGGTATCTAGTTCACTTATAGTGGGCAATGACTTACAGAACCTAAAATCATCAACGCACCCAGCACAAGTGAAAAACGAGATAACCAAAGACCATTAATTCCCAGAAGGGTAGCAGGAATTGACTCATAAGCACAGCATGTTGCATACTAAATTTCAGAACTACAAACAGGTTTCAAACTTGCACTCAGAGAACTAAATAGAAATTAAGCAAAAACTATAAATATATAACCAAATAAATATCTGCTCAAGCGTGGCCAACCAAAACAGAAACCAAAAGAAATTCACTTACTATGGAAAGAATAATCTGTCATACTCTGCAAGAGAAAAAAACATAAAAGATACAGTGAAAAAACAACCAACACTTGGAAGAAAACAAATATGAGTTTATCAGATAAAGATTCTAAAGAATAATGATAATGGTTTAAGCAAGGCTGCCACAGTTACCTTGATATGAAGTATACCGGTCAAGAGAGATTTCCAAATGACAGTATTAAATGAATACACAAACAAGTTGAGCAACCCTATTGATGAGAAGAAAATACCTTCACTTGGGTATTGAGATAAAATGCCTCATTGGATGCTTTTGGCAGTTCTGCAGCATTTAGAGTTTACAGATTCAGTAAGAAAAACAGATTGCCAATAGTGAATTGATAATCTAAAAGTAGCATATGCCTTGCATGGTGAAGAGAGAATTGTCATGTTCCAACCATGTGATCATGTTATCATGGTACCTTCTTCTTCAGCCACGGTGCAAGAGTCAAGGAGGAAAGCAGTGAAGCTGGAAGGCAAGGGAGCACAGGCAGTTTGTGAGCCATCAGCAAGTACTGGATTCCCAGGATATATGCTTTCATTATTTGACATGGGTTGTATTACAGGACCATAATTCCCAACAGGATTCACGTTGCTCAATTCCTCAACATGTCTGTGTCATTCATTCTTTTCAAGCATCAGTTACAAATCTTCAAATTTGCTATCTTTCTGATTTTAGATTGTCCTGTAGACATGAAACTATCGTGCACAAAGGATATGAAAAAATGCATCACCTCTCATGAATGGCCTTTGTAGAGATATGCTTAGATGAAGAGGTCTTTTTTAATCCAAACGTCCTGTTTGTAAGTCTTATATTTCTCACATCCTTCAAGCTTTCCTGAGATAGAAACATATAAATGATGTTATGAAAGAAACATAAATTTTGTGCATGTATATCTTCTGACTCAAATTGCATGACTTCACAATAGTATTCCAGAAAATTACACTATGTTATATTTATATGGACTCGGAGACAAGGATTATATTCAAAATACTTCCCTCATACTCAATGATGCTCCTATTTCTTGATCTAAAGGCTCCATTCATAAATAGGCTTAGGCTTTAGATCAGTTGATTTCCATTAAACTAAAAGTAATTACTTGTTCAATCATTACTATTGGCTACTGAAAAGCAAGCCACTCCTCATATAACTCCGTTCCATAACAATATCTACTTCCAAGATGATGAAACATAGTGATGGGGTTGAATTCAGCTACATCAAATGTATTGGGACACCTATGCAACATAGTTATCACACTGGGAAAAGTTAGTCACACCTTTAATGAGTTCACAAATGTTTGCGAGTCAGAAGATGATGAAAAGCGCATGGCAAACTTTTGGACCTGCAAAATCACATTACATGCTCAACAAAGACAACAATATAGAATAACTTCAAGAAAATGAGGTAATATGAGGTGAGAATTAATAGCAGCAACTCGAATTTCCTTACTTGGCCAAGTAATTTTTTAGCATTGAAAATTAGAGCAATTACAAATAGGGAATCTTTTTCCACCCAACTGGAATTGAAAAGACAAGGAAGACCACTATTTACTTAAGTTGAACAAGTATCTTTCCTTATCCAGTTTCTAGAAATGGATGACGAGGTTCATGGGTTCAATTATAGCCATTGACTTTTCAGGACAATATGGTAGAAACTAGAGAGCAGAGCATCATCTATTTATTGTTCTTTGAAGATGAAGTTATAAATATGAAAACTGGTACAAATATAGAGTTATTATTTGTAAACATAAGGAGAAGTATAAATTCTGTGGCAAATCCATGAATCCATTGATTCGTCAAACTAGCTTCCGTAAGTAATCTGGATTGCAGGCAAGAAACTTGCCTGGCCTAAACTGTCTCTGTAACTTGCAAATACAACTCTGCTACCTCGAATAGGGCATTCATCCAGACATGACACCTGAGGCCAAGAGAAATTCAGCTTCGCAATGTGGTGTTCTTCCTGTTAGAAATTCAAAAGCCCTGCTGAATCAGTATATTTACGACAATTTCTCCATTGCAATCAAGATTTAAAAAATGACGCTTCAAACCAGAGGTAGCCATTATAATCTAAGGAATGTAATTGTTTCCTTTATCGAAGGACTCCCTTGGAACCTAGAAACTAAAAATCTCATGGAAAGGAGCATTCTCACAATTTATAACTGGCTCATCGATCACTTTTGAATACTTCTATGGCCATTCTCTTTTGCAAGCTTTCTCAAGCATTAGTGAAAGCCATAAAAATGGAAAAAAAAAAAAAAAAAAAAAAAAAAAAAAAAAAAAAAAAAAAAGATCATTCATGGATCAAGAAACGTAGGGAGGATTATTGTGCCTTCCAAAGCGAGTGACTGCTGATCAAATGGCTTTATGGCGAGGTGACAAAGAGGCAGCACTTAACCGAGGAAAACATTTGATATGAAATTTAAACAAATTAGAAGACAATCATTTTAAGCCAACTTCAACAAATTTGTAGCCTAGCATTACCGTAATAGAAAGCGATATGTTGCACATTTTAACTTCAAGCACAAATCCAGCCATTTATCTAAGGTAGATGGTATCCATACTGTAACTAACAGGGGATTATGAAACCAATTAATTCAGATGATTTTGTTTAAAGTATATATTGAGAACCATGAGAATCATGGGAGTTTTTTTTTTCTTTTTCTTTTTCTTTTTTTTTTTTCTGAAGAAAACAAATGTCATAGTTTAAAATGAATCCATAAACATAAATGGAAAAGGGAAATGTGAACTTCGAAATCTAAATGAAAATTAGGGGAATTCCTAACATTTCCCAAAAACCACAGTGAGTCTACAAGTTTCTCAATCATTCATAATTGGAATTGAGATTAACTACAAAAACCATCAAACAAGAAAATAAAAATACAATAAACAAACAAAGGAGAACAGGTAAATATCACATTGTCTTAGCCCTTATTCAATCAGAAACCCTAAACTGGGAAAATCTCGAACAGTGCAAAAAAATTTATTCAAATGTTTCTAAAACAGCTCCATCAGTTTAACAAGAACATTGAAAAAAAAAAATTGTTGAAAAGCAAACCATAGAATGACTTCGAATGTTTCACCATGGAAGTACACGCATGGTTCACAAATTCTTCCAAACTACTAGATAATCAGCATGTACAAAAACAAAGGTGCATATAAATAAACAAACAAACAAACAAAAAACGGGGTCGCATATAACAAATACGCACATAGACTTTCCCTTGAAATGAGACAACGAGGACGAACCCACGAGCATCAGCGTAATCATTTTTGAGATGCAGAGAGGCCATCGAAGATGAAGAGACCCATTTGCCATGCAAGCCATGAGGGTTTTTCTTGATGCATCGAGAAGAAAGGGGCTTGAGGATGGCGCAAGTCGACGAGAGACGAGGAAAGCTGAAGAAGCGAGAATAGTGTATCTGCCACAGCTCTTTCACGGGTTCTAGGATTCCTCTCTTCGAGTTTTGAAGCGGTTGGTTTCCCGCCATGTTTGTCTCCCACTCTTTGCTTTCCCTGTTCCTGCTGAGTTTATCACCGAACAATGGGATAGTAGGGGCTGCCTATTTATTTATTTATTTTCTTCTTCCAAATTTTATGGCACAATTTTTTCCTTTTGATCAACTTTTTTGTTTTTTTTTTTTTTGATTTACTGCAATAAAATATTAAAAATATAATTTAAATAATTAACCAAACAGAGATCTTATGGTTTTTTTAAAAAAAAAAACAGAAATTAATTTTTATATCCACTTGTTTCCGTAAAATAAATTGCAGAAAAATTGATTTACTGCCTATTTATTTGTTTCCGCTTGTTTCCCTTATTTGGGCATTCAGAAAACTAAGTCAACGGAATATATTTTATTGATCAAAAGAAAATTAAGTAATTTTTAAAAGGAAAATAACTTTTTACTTTCAAGAGAATAAAATATTTTCTGGATATTAACAAACCTTATAAATCCATATTTTTTAATTTATTAATCATCAAAATTACTACCAACAGTCACCACTTACCACCGGCTACCACCACCGGCGGCTTTCATAATTTATATTTTTTTTATATTCTTTTCATATTTAATAATAAAATTTTTAAATTATAAAATTTCTATTATTATTAATATTTTTTATGGTCTTATGAGATAAATAATTTAATATTTTAACTAATTTTCAATATTACAACCAAACAACAAAAAATAATTAATTTTAAAAAATATTTTTCAAGGAAAATATTTTCCATCTAAACATTTTTCAATAAGTTATTTTCCTACAACTTATTTACGGAAACAAACGGAATCTAAAATTTCATTTATTATGCTTTTTAGTCCTTGATTTAAAAATATTATTTTTACCATTTCTAATAATATATTATCAATAAAATATTAATTAGAACGATAAACGACTTCAATTCTTATAAACATAACAACACAAGTCTGATCTACGGTGAAAATGGTTAAATACTCAGGCACAAAAACCCATTAGTCAGTACTCCTCTTGAACTCTTTCATGTTTTAATATGTTGTTTTAAAAACGCATTTTAGTAATCTTTAATAAATATTTTTATTCCTTAATAACAGCTCAAAATATTAATAAATAACACACTATGTTAAATGGTACACAATTCATGCAAGAAGCTATAAGATCGTTGTGCCCAAGTAAGCTACAGTGCTGCCATATCTCATTTTCTCTACTCAACCATTTATGCTTTGAGGTTTCCACCATCAAGTCAACGATAGAGCCAACCCAATCCAAGCATTCTCTCCTTGGTGTTATTTCCAAACGGTGTAACTTGTAAACCAAGAAATTTCTTTCGATGATCCCAAAAACACACAAGACTCTGGCCAATCACCAATCACCATCGTCTATAAAAGTATATCCATTATCTTCTGTTCTTTGAGAAGATCAATTGATTTCTAGAATTAACAGAAATGGCAGAGGCCCTTGTTAAGTTCTTTATGCAGAGATTGGAAACTCTATTGCTTCAAGAAGCTGAGACCTTTACTTGTCTCACTGATCAAATTTTAAGTATCAAAGACTCACTCAAGAAGATTGGTGAGTTTCTTGGAGATAAGGACAACGCAGAAAGTGATGCTGCTCTTTGTAGTTGGGTCAACAAAGTCAAAGATATAGTTTTTGCCATGGATGACCATATTGATGAGTTCATGATTCAGATGGCTAAAAAAATTGGGGCTGATAGGCTGGCGTTGACCGAATGTTTCAGACACGAACTGCAGAAGATAGAATTTCAAATCGCTGAAACCGTCTGCAGAATCACAGAACTCAATATTTCAACTGTAAGGGAAGAAAAGAAGGGAGAGAAAGAAGGTCAGGCATCTTCTGCATCTTCCACTGTTCCATTCAAATTAGAATACAATAGTTTACCTTATTACCTTCAATCTTGTTTGATGTATTGTTGTATATTTCCTGAGAATTACTGGATACACAAGGGTAGATTGATCCGGTGGTTGGTAGCTGAAGGTCTGATACAAGAGAAAACAGGACAATTGTTAGAAGAAGTAGCAGAAGAAAATATAAATGAGCTAGTCAACCGGGGAATGCTTCAAGTAATAGATAGACATCCAGGGGATGGAATTAAACTAATTGTTTCTTCTCCTTATCGCATTTTCCTTGGAGAAAATTTTACAATTACTCAAGCTGATTTAGATGCAAGTAATGTGAAAATACCCCGTACAGCACGCTGTGTCTTAACTTCTGACATGTCAAAAATTGGGCAGAATAATCTCCAGCCTCGGTCTTTATTCTTGTTTGGAAATCAAGAAAATATTGAAGGAAATTGGGTGGATTTGAAATGGGCAAAGTTTTTACGGGTGCTAGATCTAGAGAATACCAAAATGAAGAGATTGCCAGATGAAGTAGGAGACCTGATTCACCTGACATATCTTGGCTTGAAACACTGCAACTTAAATGAGCTTCCAGCAACACTTGGTAAACTACGAGCACTGCAGACTCTAGATATAAGATGGTGCGGGAATTTATCAGAACTATCTCCTGAGATATTAAGACTTGTAAGCCTAAGGCACTTAAAAATGTTCAAGAGTATAAATGTTAGTGGCGTGGAGCTGCCACAGGGAATGGGTAGATTAAGAAACCTCTTGACACTCACCGGTGTGCATGCTGGGGGTGGCATAGCAGGGGAATTAGACAAGTTGACTCTGCTTAGGAGACTAGGAGTGATGGATGTAGCTGAAGAGAATGCTGGTGAGCTTTATGCCTCCATAATGAAGATGAAAGGTCTTTTTTGCTTGTCTCTAGAAGCAACATTCTTCAACAAGCAACACCTTGTGCTCTCAGAGTCATTCACACCTCCACCTCTTCTTAGGAAACTTCGCCTAGAGGGTCTCCTAGAAAAGATACCCAGCTGGCTTGGCTCAATGGAAAATCTTACAAAGCTAAGGCTAGGTTTTTCTCATTTATCTGAGAACCCAACATCAGTTCTTCAGCTTCTACCTAACTTGAGAATTTTAACCCTATGGCAAGCTTATGATGCAAAACAACTGGGAAAAGAATTCTGCAAAGCCGGTGGATTTCCCAAACTTGAGATTCTCAGCATTGCTTCTCATGTTCTTGAGGAATGGACAGAGCTTGAAGAGGGAGCTTTGCCAAGCTTACAATACCTCCACTTCCACAACTGTTTGAGTCTTAGGATGCTCCCAGAAGGTCTGCAGTCCGTCACTACTTTGAAGCAGTTGGATTTGCTGCCTTTGCTTGATGAACATGCTGAAAGGTTAAAACCTGATGGTGGGGAGGAAAATTACAAGATCGGGCACATTCCAAGAATATCATTCTTGCCCATGTCTGTTTTGAATTCAATGGCACATGACCACCCTTGCAATCAAACCGAAGTTAAATCTGAAGAATAAAGTTGTGGCCTAGTATCATGTTTGTGTTAATTCATACAAATAAGTATAGGATTCCAATGACTATAGAAGTCCCTTAAATTTCTGTACTTTATCACTTGTTATTGTGTATGTATTCAACCATTCATGTGTTGTTGTCTCACTGCTGCTTGTATTGGTCTGGGAATTTTATGAAAAGATAATTTGATATTCATGTTGAGTATAGAGAACTGAAATAGGTAGCAAATATTTTGATCATATTCCTGAACCAGTTCTACTTGTAGGATTCTATCAAAGTGCCACTTCCATGCAACTCAGTTTCACATTACAGGTGTTTATCCAGAAAAGGGATCATGCATGAGGTATAGAATCGCTTCAATCATGAAAGAAACTAATTGGAAGATAAGTATCTTGAAATTATCTTCTAATATGAATTGCATCAATTGAAAAGTATTTCCATCTAACAGAATATACCAACAGCAAAAGAGAAGGGCATATCATCTTTATTTTAAACCTATTTCTCAAATGTCAAATATCATGTTTCCACTCATTAGATTCTACTATACAAGAATATCACGTTTACCTGTGGCCTTTATAATGGATAATAACTGGAGCAGTGGAAGTAAGATAGATGTGAGAGACACGAAAAGGTATCCAAGGATAAAAATGATCAATCCTGAATTTATGAAGAGTAAAAGCTTTACTTCTGGACAAGCTTCCAGTACGTATCTGATATGAAGGGGATTTGAGATATTTCTTTATCATTTCATTATTAATTGCATCCACCTCCAATCCAACTAAGACCAGGCATTTTCCTTGCTCCAACATTTACTATATTATCTCTTGTTCTCTTTACATCATCCCATCTCCCATCACTGGCATAAATGTTAGAAAGCATAACTTTGTAAGCACCTTTTCTCGGCTCATTATCAAAGAGTTGCTGGGATACAATTTCCGCCAACTCAGTGTTCCCATGGACATCACAGCATGATAGAAGTGCTCCCCAAATTCCAGAATCCACTGGTTGCATCAAGGACAAAACAAAATTGTATGCCTCTTCCAACTCCCCTGCCATTCCTAGGAGCTTTACAATGTGAATATAATGTTCCGTTCTAGGTGGGATGCAAAATTCATCCATCATTCTTCTGAAAATTTCCTGGCCATCTTTAACAAGGCCAGCATGACAACAAGCACAAAGGAGGCCAGATAATGTGGATTCATCAGGTTTCAAACCTTTCTCTAGCATCTCTTCAAACAGTTTAAAAGCCTGAGCAGCAAGTCCATGCAAGCCAAGACCAGAAATTACTGAATTGTAGGAAACAATATTTCTGTTGCGCATATTCTCAAAAACAAGAATACCTAACCCCACAAAACCACACTTCAAATACATATCTATAAGAGCAGAAGAAACGATGATATTAGATTCCAATCCATGTCGAAGAACATAACCATGTATCTCAGTACCAAGCCGCACATCTGTTAATTGAGCAGAAGCCACCAATAAACTAGCAATCAGAATTGGATCTGCCTTCTTACCTGCCACAGACAAATTCCTATAGAAGAAAAGAGCTTTCTTATAATCTTCACACTGCAAAAATCCGGTTATCAAAGCGGACCATGCAACTAAATCAGGCTGATATAAACCGATAAAAACACCATATGCTGAATTCATGCACTTGAATCTTGAATACATGTTTACAAGTGCACTGCCTACATAGGCATTGCAATCAAAACCACTTTTCAAGCAGAGCCCATGAATTCCTTGGCCAATTCCCAGCAGACTAAAATCCATTAAACCTGAGATAAGCCCAACCAAAGTAAACCCATCTGGCTGTTGCTTCCCTATTTCTCTCATTCCATTAAACAACTGTAACCCTTTACCCCAAAATCCACAATAACTATAGCCAGAAATCATGGCATTACATAGAACCAAATCCCGCTCAAAAATCCCAGAAAAAACCTTGCTTGCTTCACTAACATGACTGAATTTTGAGTAAGCTGTCACTAATGCACTAGAGGAAACAGAATCCAAACCTAACCCAGAAACAATTAAACCTCCATGTAAAATTCTCAAACCATCAAGATCAAAATTTTCATGGCACCCTCGTATAAGACAAGCATAAGTGAAGTTATCAGGTTTTGTTTCTGTTCGTAGCATTTTTGCATAAAACGATAGAGCTTCATCAAATTTGTGAGCTTTGGCAAAAGCTCGAATCATTGAATTCCATAGGAAAATGCTCCGTTGAGGAGTTTTGTCGAACAGGTTGTAAGCAGAGATAAGATCATCGTTCAAAGCATAGAACCTTAGAATCTTAGTTGCATAAAAAGATTCATGGGAGAGGTGGGATCTAAGGATTAGAGCATGTAACTGCTTGGTTCTTGATCGCGTTTGATGGGACTTTGTGAGTTCTTGAAGAAGAGAGGAAAACTTTACCGACATTTAGTAAATGTCTCGAAGTTCAACTTGTCATGTTTGTCTGGGTTTGCTTGAAATGGAAAATGAATGAAGATTTCTAGGCGATTGTTGAATAATCACGAATCGCTGCTTCGGCTAGTTTTAAAATCGAAGATACAGTTATGGCCGTTAAAGCCTGCAATCCAATTACCTTAATGATCGCTGCAATCTGCAGAAGCTAAGTGAACTAATTTTTTTCTGTCTCACGATCGTTTGAAATTAACACATTGAAGAATTACTTGAAAATAAATACAAAAGCCACATTCTCTTTTATTTTTCTGGGAATCCAAAAGGAAAGGAATAAAGGATACTTCAACTTCGAGGATTTTTTTGGTTAACAAAAGAATTAAAAGGAAGAGATAGACAAGTAACGAAACCGTTGCAAAATTCTTCACAATATTAGAAGCAAGCTTGCTTCTTTCTCCTACAAAAGCAGATAAAAGGGTAATGTTATTTTAAGAATTAAAATAGTAATCTTTTACTTCACTATTGATGGGTTTTATTTTTTCAGAATGAACTGGATGCAGCCAAATATCACGTGCAGGACAGAGTCATTAAACTTCTTCATAATCCTTTAGATCCCATACCTAATGGATAACACATCTTTACTGGGAATTGATTTCAATCTCCAGAAATCTTGACAATGATCTTACTTTGAAGGGTCCAGAACAAAGTTTATTGGAGAATGCTCGAGGCGGTAGATCATTAACCATTTCTCTATTGGCAGCACAAATCGTTGGCTGTGAGAGTTCATTTCACATGCAGGTACTAAAGTTAACATTTACAGGTCAATAGTTACCAAATTTCAAATTGAATAGCTCAATATTGATTTTATATCTATCAGGTCATTATTAGAAAATTTATGTAGAGATTTGGCCAAAATTTTTTCTTGTGATGATTAACTACTTAAGTCCTAGCTTATAGACTACACCAAAAAAAAAAAAAACATATAGTGTTTGATTACCATGTCGAAATGGCTGAAAGTTTGTCCTATTGAATAAAGAACAAATAACTGAAGCAAAATTGACAATGTATCAATATTTTAGCATTGCTTTTAAGCTGCCAAAGCTTCAACAGACACTAACAAAGTTTTAATATGCAGAAAAATCCACTGCTTGCTTAAAAAGCAACAGTAATGGAACAAACTCATAAATATAGCTAGCTACTACAGCCTGTAGAGGAGGTATGCCAGCACCTAATGATGTTTGTCAGATTTGGACTGATGGTGGTGGCGGAGATGGAGTTCTCGACCTTAGGCTACGAAATGGCACAGATTTAAATTACCGGCAGTCTCCAGAATTCTGCATCCAAAGCTACCTCTGGCCGAAACCATATTCATTTGGCCATTTCCAAACTCAGAAACTTGCAATGAAGTCTTTCTGCAATCCATCAGACTATGGGAAAAGAAATAACAAAACATCGGTGGAATATTAATCAGCATTAATTGGCATCAGAACCCAAAACCGACGTTGTATACTTTATGTTAATAAGTTTACCTATCAAATGGCACTGCAGAATACCTACCTTATATGGCATCTTGATACCAAATTGACAATGTACGAGGGAAGAAAATATTACAGAAAAATGTCGGCATAAAATGTCAGCTTGATTAGCAAGTTACGAGCAACAAAAAAAAAAATAAAATGTTGATTCATAGAGGAATAAACACAAATACAAAAAGAGCATTAATATGTTTCAAATTCAATTACAAACAGAAGCACCATAAAACAAATACCAGTAACTAAAAACGCACCTGACTAACTGCTATATGGTGTCCACATATCCATATAAAACCTCAGTGACCGCGGAACCACCGATTTCCATGCATCAAGATCCGGCAACTCACCAGTAAGGGCAATCGTGCTATCATCATTTTGACTTCCAAGACTCAAAACAAAAAGATTGTCACCAAAAACCTGATGCATTGCCTTCAAAGTATCCTGCATAACCACAGCGCCGTCTCTTCTCTTATCTTCTGCCTCCACACAACGACCCCCAACATTCACCATTATTCTCCCACCTTTCCTCAAACACCTAGTGAACTCTTCCCAAGTGTTCGGATCCTGAAGCTCAGGTATAACACTACCTTTGCTAAAGAGATCAACAAGAATACCGGAGAATCCGTCTCTAACATAAGATTCTAAGGACAATGCATTTCCAATGTAAATAAAAAGCCTATCTGAGAAATCTCTTTCGAGTCTTTCAAGCCCAAAATACTTTCTCCCCACTGCAATCACAGATGGGTCAAGCTCCCATCCGTGAACCCTTCCATTTTGATATAATTCTAGTATCAACCGGGCTGCTGAACCCGCCCCGAAACCTAGAATGGCTACAGGTCCGGGAGGCAAAATCGGAGGCAAAGTGGCGAATACGTCGAAATAGGTGTTAGTGAGTAATTTGTGGCTAAAGGAAATGCTGTGGATATTTCCAGGATCATCTAGAAGGAGAAGTCGAGAACCCGCAAGAGGGTGGTCCACTTTTCGGGAGACTTCGAGAACGCGAATGTAATTGTATCTGGATTTGAATTTGGCAATGATTTGGATGTCTTCGGTTGGGATGCCATCTTCCTGTCTACGAGTCTTGTTTCTGGAATTGGGTTGTACAGAGGTTTCGGTTTGGAGGGTCTTACTTTTGGGATTGGATTGTATAGAGATTTTGGTTTTGGGACTGGATTGTACAGGGTTAGTAGGATTGGAGTGGTGGGTATGTTGATATTTGGCTGCTGTTGAAAAACTTGGGAGGAACTGCACAGGGGTTTTAAGAGAGAATTTAAGGTTTATTGGGCTGTCATAGCGGGAAAATTGAACTGGGTAAGGGGTAAACGGTGCGATTTGTACTGAAGTCATCTCTTCCTTTTTCTTTCCCGTATGATTCCTCTCCAGTGAGCACTGAACAGTGGTCGCGGAAACTCTGTAATCAACAGGGCAAAAATAGAAAATAAGACTAGTTTTCAGGGGGGGAAAATAAAAATCTTCGTAGAGACTTTGGGCCTTGCAGGAATCAATCCAGGCACGTGAAAACTGAAAAGTAAGCCCATATTGAAGGTAGAATTGTAAAATTTAACAAATTATTTTCAGTCTGTTTCTTTTCGGAATTTTTTTAAAAATATTTTCTGACATTTTTCTTAATTTTTTTTCTAGTTAATTTTTTATTTAATTGCAATACAAAAAATTAATTAAAAATATTTAGAATTATAAAAACTCCATATTCTCAAAAGTTATTGTTAAAATGATTTGATTTTCCCTTAAACCTTAAAATGGTTCAATTTTCTTTTGACCGAAAAAAAAAAAAAAATGGGTTCTGATTTTTCTAGGTATTCAAAACATCAGAAAAATGGGAAAATATTTTGTAAACAAATTATTTTTGCAAAAACAAATGGAGCCTGGGTGTTTGAAGACACAAGAAAAATAGTGGTTGGCTAATGCTTCACAAATCACAATCCTTAATTGCAATGAAAACCAAATTTTCCTGCTCAGTAATTTAGTATAAAGACTACACTCTATAAGTTGATATGACTGTGTGACCCTTGCATAAAATAATTACAAAGTGTACATAATGTATAAACAAGAGAACAAAAATAAAAAGATGACCCCAAAAACCAGTAGGAAGAGGAAAGGAGAAAAAATAAGTAAATTGTATCTATATTCTAACTTGAATATCAAATCAAAGCCTGGTTCTATGACAATACATTTTCAAACAATAGAGTGATAGGGGGAGAAGTTAACTTGTTTTGTGTAAGTTCCTACTGTATGCTTAATTTATCTAACAACAATCCTTTGGCTTGGAAGTATAAGCTCTCTTGTTGGAGGAACATCGCCTAGTCTACAAGCTCTGAGGCACTAAAACAAGAAGACACCGTTCCATAAATCAACATCATGGATGCTCTTCTTTCTTGTCTTCTTCCATTTCATGTGAATGATCTCTAAATAAAAAAAAAAAAACACAAATTAGAAGGGCAAGAAATGTTTCAGTACAATGTAGTGATTTGCGTTGACTATTCTCTACATGTATAACTATGTGTCTCCCCATGGTCTCGAATAATCATGCAAGAATTTTATACAAATTTGATATACTGAACAAATGGATGAAGAAAGTTAATTACATATCAATCATATTATATCTCTATCTTCTTCTGTGGTTCAGTTATGAAAGGAAAATATATCACAAGAAAAGATTACCTCATTTCATCTTTTGCCACTGCCCGACTATCATTGTTCAATCTTCTAGGCCGAAGCTCCCCATCCTCATCAGGATCCGACTCATAATCCTCACCATTCCATATGCGTCGTTTAGGTCTTCGATCCATATCCTCTTCAGGCTGCATCAAATGAATCCCAATAATGGAAGAAAGACATCTGGTCAGGAAGTTAGATCCATGAAATTACTAAAAAAGATTTGTATGCCATTGCTTGCCAACCTCTTCCGGAACTTCAGTAGTGGGTGGTGTTGTCTGAAAAGGTACACTAGGTGCATTGGGCAGTTTAGAAAGTTGCTCCAGTAATATGTTCCTGAACAAGTTGTGAATCAGAAAATTGTCAAAGAAAAAGGTATAATTACAAACAACTATAGGAATCAAATTGGAAATGCATTGACATCTCCATTAGAAAAAAAAAAGTTCATTATGGATTCTAAGTACAACAACTCAAAGTTTTATCTTCAAAAAATGCAAATATAAAGTAAATTACTGGCACTTGCTACAGCATTGACTGTAAGCAAGAAATGTGTTATGCCAAATCACCTTATTCTCTCCATATCTTTGGGCGAGTTTAGGTTCTCCATGTTAGATGGTTCAATGTGAAGCGTGTAGTCAGGGCCAAAGTACTCATAATACTCATTGTATGGCAATTTATTATCAGGTTCCACCCCAACTGCAATTGCTGTCTGCGACAAAGTAACAAACCACTTACCAATTAAGGGACTTAATGAACTAATAAAGAGAGAGAGAGAGAGAGAGAGAGAGAGAACCAGAAGTACAGTAGAAGAAAGGGGATGACAGACCTCATAGCACCAGCAACGGGCAACATTCCTTATAGTATATCCCCCGCCACCCAAGACCATAAGAGGAACATTAAAAGATCTAAGAAAACGAAGGCAATCAGCATGGCCCTTCACAGACAGGTTGAAGCAGCCCAACCTATCACCAGATAGTGAATCTGCTCCACATTGGAGAACAACCGCATCAGGCTGATAAATTTCCATGACTTTTTGGATGATGGGCCGGAAAAGACCGCGGAAACTTTCATCATCCATCCCATCGTTTAATGGAATATTCAGGGCATAGTTCTTCCCTTGGCCAGCACCAGTGTCCTTTATGTGGCCTGTTCCTGGAAAGAAATCTCCAAATTTATGAAAAGAGACTGTCATGACCCTGTCAGTAGTATAGAATGCCTCCTCAACACCATCACCATGATGGACATCAATATCAACATACAGGACACGCTGCCAATATATCAACAAAGCATCAGCAACATTTTTTATTCTATACATATCTTGGAAAGTGAACAGGGATAAAGAATCAATTCAACTTGCAACAACGTTACAAAACATGTTTTCTTCAGTGAGCATACAATCTGATGTGACAACACAAGAAATATAGAGGTCAATTAAACACAGAAAAACCTAAATATATTCTTTCAGCTAAAATTGAAGATGTGTGGCTATTACAAGCCTTTTGTATTTAAGCAAATCCAACAGAAATATGAACTAATGCATTTCAAAGTACCTTTGTAAGAACAACAGATTGGCATTCAGTTGTTAAACTGCTTTCAGCAAGGGGCAAAGCAAAGCGCCAAGGCAAGAACAAAGGCAGACAAAAGTTGGACTAGGTTAGCAAATTTGTTAAGCTATGTTTTGTTAATATATATAGTAATTGGTTAGCTGACGTTTGGGAAAGCAAGGATTAGGGTAGGAAAGATGCTAATTCCTCTAAAAAAGCATATGAGCTGATCGAGGCAGAAAGCTAGCTAAGGCACCTCGGGGGTAAGACTGACTTGCTTCTTGCTCCAGAAACACCAACATAGGAACAGAACTAATTTCAATCCATAAAATTCGTGCTAATGCTAACTACCTGTTCTCCAATTTCAACCATTTTCAACCACAACACAGATAAGCATGTACACACAACGACAGAAAATTTAAGCATGTACACACAATACTAATCGAACTTATAGTCTAAAAATGTGCAAATGTTGCTTAATGTAAATAAGTTTTGGATATGACAATATGAGTATGAAAATTTAACCAACCATTACATTCTCACATATTTTCCTCTGCGAGAAGCAAAGAGATGGAAGACACTAACACAAGAAAAAGTAGAGTAGAACTAATTCCAAAACCAAACATTAAACTAAGAAACAAGTGTAAATGCTACCTTAACAATTCACATAAAACATCACCACACCCAGAACTTGGGAAGAAGAAGAAGCTATTACCCTGTGGACCTTGAGCAACTCGAGAATCCCAAGCACAATATCATTAACGTAACAAAACCCGGACGCCTCGCTCTTCTTAGCATGATGCAAACCACCAGCCCAATTCAAAGCAATATCGGCGTCACCACGATTGAGCTTGACGGCCGCCCCAATCGAACCACCAGCAGACGCCTGACAAAATCCAAAAAGCCCATCAAAAACAGGACAATCCTCCCCAACATTAAACCTCTTAAGATGCCTATTATGCGCAGGGTCGGACAGAGACTCTGGAGACACAGAAGAAAGGAACTTGACATAGTCGTCGGAATGGAACTTCCGGATATCGGTGGTACCGGCGGGGAAAGGCCGGTTGATCTCCATCCGACGATGGAGAGAGTAGTGCACGATCAAATTGTGTGCCATGCGAATCCGGTGAGGCTTCATTGGGTGTCCCTGGCCATAATAGTAGTCGCCGATCGTGGGCTCGTAGAAATAGGTTACGCGGCGCTTTTTGGCGTCGGTGCCCGTCGATGGGAGAGACACGCCACCACTATCGCCCATTTGCAAAACCCTATTTAGTGAAACTTGGAACTAAACACTCTCTGTATGCGGTTTCCTTCTTGGGAAAGAGAGTTTCTTTGTTCAAATTTGAAGACCAGATACACACTCGAACAAAAATTAACTTGGAGTCTTATGTGCTTTTCTCTGCAAACTCCTATGCAGATTAAAGAGACGACATGACAGAATACACACGCATAATCCTAATGCGATTTATATACTAACCTGTGATTTGCATTTTTCAACAAAGAAAGAAGAGCTTTTATATAAATTAATTACTTAATTTAAATAAAATACATTTATTTATTTTTTAGAAATAATTATCCATATGATAATAAAAAAATTTTCTAGATACTTTTAATAGGAATCGGGTTGCTTTCTTAAAAGTAATAATTTTCCATGCCAAATCCAATAACAAATTTATTAATTTAATTCGTTTACTTTTGAAAAAATAATTTATCTTTTGATTAACAAATTTATTAATTTTGCTTTCTTAAAATTGACGTCCTAAAGTTATTAATGGTTAACTTTTTCTGTTAATTTGATTTATTTTTATACTTTTATAAATATTAGCTCGTACGTACCGCAAAAAACATTAAGTGCTATCAATATGTGCATTTATAATAAACAATTGTCCATCAAACATTAATTATTAAATGTCGATAATAAAATTTTCAAGCAAATTAAAGATTAATATTATAAACATATATAAAGCTCTACTGATACTATTTTCAAACAATGTTTATTTATTCTTTCATTAGTCCAATCAATAAAATAATAATATTTGATATCTTATTTAAATCCAAGAATTGTAATATCTATATAAGTTTATATTTTTATGATTTTTTTTTCTAAATTGAATCAAATTAAAAATTTAGGGATACAGAAAATTAATAAGTTAGTTCTAATTTCATTTATACAAATTGCCTATTTTCATTTGAGAAATATTATATATGTAATAGATTCACATTAAAAGACTTTTACTTTATATATATTCACATTAAAAACTTTATAAAATGGATAAAAATATCAATTTATACTCAAAATAATGAGTTGTAAAATTATAATGAGTAACTTACTCAGAGATAATAAACACAACACTAAATTTAACCTTTACTACATATTTGGATGTACACATCACTCAGTATAAATGTAAGAAAAAAAAAGTTTCTTATTGTCTATAATATTTTATGTACTTATTTTTTAACTAATTATGAATATAAATTGTCTTTCGCGATTATTTTAAATAATAAATCAATGATGAAATTAATTTCATCAATAATTTTATTAATTATTATTGTTATTTTTTAAAATATTTTAAAATTATTATAGACTGAAAATAAAAAATTATTGTTAAAAAAATTTGTAATAAAGTTATGCCAAGTAAGACAAAAATGAACATATATGGATTTTCAACTGGAAAAATGTATCTGTATTTATGTGATAACAAATATTTTAACAAAACTCTACTCGAGGTAACATTATCAAATTATATTGATGCTATTATGATTTATTATATAATTACATGTATATGACAACGTCAATATAGTATTCATAACGTGGTCTATAAGTTAAGTTATTACGTACGAGGTTAATAAATATAAAGTATCATATATATAATTTTATTATAAAATATTAAATTTCACTATATCATAACATAATTTTAAAATTATATTTATAAATATAAAATTTATGATAATTAACAAGGCATCGCTCCGAGTGATGCCATCGCAAAGGAGTTCTAACAATTTTGAATGAAGAAATTATTTCTTTTTAATATTAAAATTTTAAATTAGCAGTGGCATATCTTATTTTTAGGTGTCTTATGTCATAATCAAGATTTTAAACAATGAGCGAGCTAGCCGCAAACTCGAGCCCACCGAGCTGCCCGACCGTCTCACGAGTCATGACCTCGTTTAGGCGCGTAGTTTTGTTTTTCCTTTTCGCCTCTTTCATAGTCTCACGTGCCAACTAGGGCTTTAGTTCGCCGCTTCATTTCTACGCTATTCGCAGCCGTCATCTCCCTCTCCCCTATGTATCACCCGCCCTCAAATTACTAAACCCTAACCCTAATTCTAACTCTATTTTTGTTTAATGCGCTGTTCTCACACACCGAGCTTCAAGACTCCAATCTTCCACTTCGACAATGGAGGCGTTGAAGGAAAAATTAGAAGAAATAGAGACTGGGACCTCCGTCGAGTCGTTTCAGAAGTCAGATCGATCAACTTCAAAGCATCGTCGCAAACTCACCGGCGTCAATCCTTGCTCTCAAGAAATGGTGCGTTTGTAGTAATTGAGAATTTTAAATATCGAAAATAACTATCGAAAGCTTGAATTACACCAATAGAGGAGAATTGTTTTAGATTCGGTTGTTTACGAGCTGCTCTGTTTAGTTTAGAGCCTTAAAGGGCAATCAGTTATTTATTTTGTACTAGAAGTTGCTATCCATGTTTAATTCAAATCCTGGGGCATTAAGTTATTCAATAGGGTTCTTTCTCTATTCCGCTTGTTCTGTATGTATTTTTGGTTCTTAGGACGGTATATATATAACTACATAAATCATTTTTGGAGTAGTAAATTATGTTTTTTCTAATGCATCATGGATATGGAATTTCTTTGATCACGACTTCCTAAATTGAATTTTACTATGTATGGTTCACAGGATAGTGCTATGATTGGTATTTGAATTCTAACGCGCCTTAAAATCATGCCAAAATGTGAATTAAGATGTTGTACAAGGTTCTAAAAGCTTCAAACTTGCTTGAGTTGTCTATTGGGGTTACATTTTCTGTTTTTCTTATCTCAGGAGAACGAGAGGTTTGAATAACAATTGGAAAGTTGGAACTCAAGACCATAAGTGATCTAAAGAAAGATTCTGTTGCTTTCCATGAGATGATTATCTCGAGCAATGGTGATCTTGGAGAATGGTTACAAAAGATGTCATCCATCCTTATGAATTTGAAGGACTACGTTGAAATGGGAAACCCTGAAGCTGATAATTCCGAGGCTGAAAAGAGTTCATTTAAGCACAGATCTCCCGTTATCCCAGATGATTTTCGATGCCCAATTTCTCTAGAACTAATGAAAGATCCTGTGATTGTCTCTACTGGACAGGTTTGGCTACGACTTGTGTCATAATTCGTTGCTTTGTAAATTTTTAGTGGCCATTGTTCATAAATTGTCTTCATTCTGCAGACCTATGAAAGATCGTGCATCCAAAAATGGCTAGATGCAGGACACAAGACTTGTCCAAAGACACAGCAAACACGGTTGCATACTGCTCTAACACCTAATTATATTTTGAAGAGTTTGATGGCATTGTGGTGTGAAAGCAATGGTGTTGAGCTGCCTAAACAACAAGGAGGTTATAGAAAAAAAAAAATTGGAACCAGTTTTTCAGATTGTGATCGAATTGCTATTGTTGCCTTATTAGAGAAATTGGCAAATGGGAATCCAGAACAACAAAGAGCAGCTGCTGGAGAGCTACGTTGGCTAGCAAAGCGGAATGCTGATCCTGGTATGTACTTATGGTGAAGAAAGTGTTAGTGGCTGTTTCTCACGATACGTTACATATGATCCTTGTGTGTACATAATTTGGCATGAAGCACAATAAAGTGTTAGGATCGTCGTTATTATTGTTCATCATCAATGTACCATGAAGTATGTTGTTAGTATTACATATGATCTTGCCTCCTTGTTTATCATGCTGGCAAAAACCCTTATACCAATATATTTGCTTTCTCGTGTGTGTGAGTGGCTGTCAAGCGAACTTTTGGTGTGTGACTTGTGTGCTTCTGATTTTGAGCTCTTTTGTGATGTTCAATCTTCCGCTTGAAAAAGGGGAATCTGAGCCTCCTTTTATATGCTTAAATCAAGGTCGGGTTTTGTTTACTTTGAGTGGGTGACTCGTGACCTGATGATTTTGAGCTGTTTTGTGATGTTCAATCTTCTGGCTTAAAAAGGAGAATTTGAGCCTCCTTTTATATGCTTAAATCAATGTCGGCTTTAGCATTACATTCGTTGAATGTTGTTGGTATGTGAACAAAGCTTGGCATAATTTTGATCCTTGTTTCTCATGCTGGCAACAGCCCTTATACCAATAAATTTGCTTTCTTTCTTGTGTGTGTGAGAGTGGCTGTCTGGCGAACTTTGGGTGTGTGACTCGTGAGCCTCTAATTTTGAGCTGTTTTGTGATATTCAATTTTTTGCTTGAGAAAGGCGAATCTGAGCCTCTTTTTATATGCTAAAATCAATGTCGGCTTTAGTTTACTTTGGGTGGGTCACTCGTGAGCTTTTGGTTTTGAGCTCTTTTGTGATATTCAATCTTCTGCTTGAAAAAGACAAATCTGAGACTCCTTTTACATGATTAAATCAATTTTGGCTTTACTTTTACATTCGGTGAATGTCGTTGCTGCGTGAACTAAGCTTTGCATAATTTTGATCCTTGTTTCTCATGTTAGCAACAGCCCTTATACCAATATATTTGTTTTCTTTCTTGTGTGTGTGAGTCGCTGTCTGGCGAACTTTGGGTGTCTGACTCGTGAGCTTCTAATTTTGAGCTGTTTTGTGATGTTCAATCTTCTGCTTGAAAAAGGCGAACATGAGCCTCCTTTTATATGCTAAAATCAAGGTCGGCTTTAGTTTACTTTGAGTGCATGACTCATGAGGTTTTGATTTTGAGCTCTTTTGTGATATTCAATCTTCTGCGTGAAAAAGACTCATGAGCTCTTTTGTGATACTCAATCTTCTGCTTGAAAAAGACTCATGAGCTTCTGATTTTGAGCTCTTTTGTGATATTCAATCATCTGCTTGAAAAAGGCAAATCTGAGACTCGTTTTACATGCTTAAATCAAGGTGGGCGACTCATGATCTTCTAATTTTGAGCTCTTTTGTGATTTTCAATCTTCTGCTTCGAAAAGGGAACCTAAGCCTCCTTTTATATTCTTAAATCAAGGTAGGCTGCTGTTTACTTTGAGTGGGTGACTCGTGAGCCTCTGATTTTGAGCTATTTTGTGATATTCAATCTTCTGCTTTAAAAGGGATAATCTGAGGCTCTTTTGATATGCTGAAATCAATGTCGGCTTTAGTTTTAAATTCGGTGAATGTTGTTGCTATGTGAACAAAGCATTGCATAATTTTGATTCTTCTTTCTCATTCTGGCAACAGCCCTTATACCAGTATATTTGCTTTCTTACTTGTGTGTGTGAGTGGCTGTCTGGCAAACTGTGGGTGTGTGACTCGTGAGCTTCTAATTTTGAGCTGTTTTGTGATGTTCAATCTTCTGCTTGAAAAAGGCAAATCTAAGCGTCCTTTTATATGCTAAAATCAAAGTAGGCTTTAGTTTACTTGGGGTGGATGACTCGTGAGGTTCTGATTTTGAGCGCTTTTGTGATATTCAATCTTCTGCGTGAAAAAGACCCATGAGCGTCTGATTTTGAGCTCTTTTGTGATATTCAATCTTCTGCTTGAAAGAGACTCATGAGCTTCTGATTTTGAGCCCTTTTCTGATATTCAATCCTCTGCTTGAAAAGGGCAAATCTGAGACTCGTTTTAAATGCTTAAATCAAGGTGGGCGACTCATGATCTTCTAATTTTGAACTCTTTTGTGATTTTCAATCTTCTGCTTGAAAAAGGGAACCTAAGCCTCCTTTTATGTTCTTAAATCAAGGTCGGCTGCTGTTTACTTTGAGTGGGTGACTCGTGAGCCTCTGATTTTGAGCTATTTTGTGATATTCAATCTTCTGCTTTAAAAGGGATAATCTGAGGCTCCTTTGATATGCTGAAATCAATGTCGGCTTTAGTTTTAAATTCGGTGAATGTTGTTGCTATGTGAACAAAGCATTGCATAATTTTGATTCTTCTTTCTCATTCTGGCAACAGCCCTTATACCAGTATATTTGCTTTCTTTCATGTGTGTGTGAGTGGCTGTCTGGCAAACTGTGGGTGTGTGACTCGTGAGCTTCTAATTTTGAGCTGTTTTGTGATGTTCAATCTTCTGCTTGAAAAAGGCAAATCTAAGCGTCCTTTTATATGCTAAAATCAAAGTAAGCTTTAGTTTACATGGGGTGGATGACTCGTGAGGTTCTGATTTTGAGCTCTTTTGTGATATTCAATCTTCTGCGTGAAAAAGACTCATGAGCGTCTGATTTTGAGCTCTTTTGTGATATTCAATCTTCTGCTTGAAAGAGACTCATGAGCTTCTGATTTTGAGCCCTTTTCTGATATTCAATCCTCTGCTTGAAAAGGGCAAATCTGAGACTCGTTTTAAATGCTTAAATCAAGGTGGGCGACTCATGATCTTCCAATTTTGAGCTCTTTTGTGATTTTCAATCTTCTGCTTGAAAAAGGGAACCTAAGCCTCCCTTTATATTCTTAAATCAAGGTCGGCTGCTGTTTACTTTGAGTGGGTGACTCGTGAGCCTCTGATTTTGAGCTATTTTGTGATATTCAATCTTCTGCTTTAAAAGGGATAATCTGAGGCTCCTTTGATATGCTGAAATCAATGTCGGCTTTAGTTTTAAATTCGGTGAATGTTGTTGCTATATGAACAAAGCATTGCATGATTTTGATTCTTCTTTCTCATGCTGGCAACAGCCCTTATACCAGTATATTTGCTTTCTTTCTTGTGTTTGTGACTGGCTGTCTGGCAAACTGTGGGTGTGTGACTGGTGAGCTTCTAATTTTGCGCTGTTTTGTGATGTTCAATCTTCTGCTTGAAAAAGGCAAATCTAAGCCTCCTTTTATATGGTAAAATCAAAGTAGGCTTTAGTTTACTTGGGGTGGATGACTCGTGAGGTTCTGATTTTGAGCTCTTTTGTGATATTCAATCTTCTGCGTGAAAAAGACCCATGAGCGTCTGATTTTGAGCTCTTTTGTGATATTCAATCTTCTGCTTGAAAGAGACTCATGTGCTTCTGATTTTGAGCCCTTTTCTGATATTCAATCCTTTGCTTGAAAAGGGCAAATCTGAGACTCGTTTTAAATGCTTAAATCAAGGTGGGCGACTCATGATCTTCTAATTTTGAGCTCTTTTGTGATTTTCAATCTTCTGCTTGAAAAAGGGAACCTAAGCCTCCTTTTATATTCTTTAATCAAGGTCGGCTGCTGTTTACTTTGAGTGGGTGACTCGTGAGCCTCTGATTTTGAGCTATTTTGTGATATTCAATCTTCTGCTTTAAAAGGGATAATCTGAGGCTCCTTTGATATGCTGAAATCAATGTCGGCTTTAGTTTTAAATTTGGTGAATGTTGTTCCTATGTGAACAAAGCATTGCATAATTTTGATTCTTCTTTCTCATGCTGGCAAAAGCCCTTATACCAGTATATTTGCTTTCTTTCTTGTGTGTGTGAGTGGCTGTCTGGCAAACTGTGGGTGTGTGACTCGTGAGCTTCTAATTTTGAGCTGTTTTGTGATGTTCAATCTTCTGCTTGAAAAAGGCAAATCTAAGCCTCATTTTATATGCTAAAATCAAAGTAGGCTTTAGCTTACTTGGGGTGGATGGCTCGTGAGGTTCTGATTTTGAGCTCTTTTGTGATATTCAATCTTCTGCGTGAAAAAGACCCATGAGCGTCTGATTTTGAGCTCTTTTGTGATATTCAATCTTCTGCTTGAAAGAGACTCGTGGGCTTCTGATTTTGAGCCCTTTTCTGATATTCAATCCTCTGCTTGAAAAGGGCAAATCTGAGACTCGTTTTAAATGCCTAAATCAAGGTGGGCGACTCATGATCTTCTAATTTTGAGCTCTTTTGTGATTTTCAATCTTCTGCTTGAAAAAGGGAACCTAAGCCTCCCTTTATATTCTTAAATCAAGGTCGGCTGCTGTTTACTTTGAGTGGGTGACTCGTGAGCCTCTGATTTTGAGCTATTTTGTGATATTCAATCTTCTGCTTTAAAAGGGATAATCTGAGGCTCCTTTGATATGCTGAAATCAATGTCGGCTTTAGTTTTAAATTTGGTGAATG